>NC_056739.1:135427754-135449379 GCF_019279795.1 Protopterus annectens
TTTAAAATATCCCCTTTGTGAGTGTGATAACTGCTGCTGTGCACCATTCAGTTTGTACACAGCCTAACATGGAGCTATGACTGAACATGATGTGTATGTGGAGAGCTGATTGTTCTTATATTTGTGTAGGATACACCCTGGGATGTTGACAAGTCCCATGAAAGCTGTATGTATGGTTTTAGAGAGTGCAGCTTGTACCTGCATAGTTATTATTACAGGGACTCTGTAGTGTACATGGATATATAACTATGTGTACATGTTTGGGGGGAGTGGGAGTGGGTTTAGGTTCTCCAAGACCCTGCCTGGATGAACAGGTGCTATTTCTGTAGGTGCAGTACTTCCCATGCCATAGTGTTGTGCAGCACGGTAGGTCTTGTCATTGCCATTACGATTAATGACACAGCTATAGAATGCTCTGTGGTTGGCCTCATAATATGTGGCTGATTAGTTTCACAGCAGCTTTGTGTAGTTTTATATGGTGTATCTGCATCTTACTGAGGCTGACCAGGGATCACCTACACTCATGTGTGTTCACTCTTACAACAGTTACTACCTTCTGTGGTACAGTTTAAAGCATGGTACCACCAGTTTGCCTTTTTGTTTGTGTTTGGTTGAATCTTGGTTCTGTTTCAATGGCACAATCACTGCACATATGTGACTGCTTAAGGTTCATTTGTATAGGATTCAGCATTTGCACATGCATTGTCCATCTGCATGGGTGCCATGACAGTCACCACTTTGCTCTTAGGAAGCACAACATTGGCTTTGGAGACTGACTATGTGTAGCATACTGTTAAAGCTGTTTGTGTGACTATTGTGATCCAGGTCATTGGGGTTGATGGAATCCAACATGTATTGAGCACAGGTGTTGGTACATGAGGAGTCTTCCCAGTTCATAATGAAATAGTTGAGAGTAGCCATTATTATAGTTTTCCGTCTCAAACCTAATCTTCCCCATTAAAGCACATTATGACAGTTCAGAAATCTGCGGCATGGTGGGTGATCTGTCGCAAGGTGCAATTTGAATTCCACTTTGACACAAAGGTAGTTGCTCAGCATAATGCATCTGAAGTTATGCAAGTGCAACTAGCGTGGGGGTGTACATATCCTTCAGGAATATGGACACACCTGTTGCCTGTGTGTTCCAATAAAGGATAATGGGCAAGAGGTGAGGTATGTGTTATAACATGGTCATGCAGGTGTGCTCTCTGGAGCATTGAAACATGTCTCAGCCACTGCACAGATATGTTCTCCATGTTAGGGATTGACATATGTGAGTCCATATAGTGTTTCTGACTTGTATCATTGAGTAGCGAGACCCACAGTTTATTGCTTGGCTGTCCCTGTAACAGCAGTGGACCTTCACTTGAACTGTGCATGATGAAGGCACTATAGGGGAAGCATGAGCCCTAGCCAGTATCCAGATTCCCAGGGGTGACAGGTGCAGGCCCTGTCTGGCAAAGCATCATGGTCTGTCAACCATGTTATCCCAGGCAGATACTGGATACTCTTTGACTTGCACCACTACATTAGACAATTGTGGAATACAATTCTTTTGTCCCTGTACTGCAGTATCATTCTGGCCAATGGCAGAATGCTACCCAGGCCTTGGGACATAGCTGCATGGGCTACAAGACCTGACAGTTCCTACATGTGTTTCCATGCAGTCCAAGCTACTGCATCACAGGTCCTGTACAACAACATGGAATATGCCAGAGCCATGTATATAGTTCAAAAGGTGGTCTGAGTGTATGGGTATGTGGCTAATCATGGCAGACAGGCAACTGACAGTATGTATGCCCTTGTATGGGTTGGTGTGTAACATACTGCTAGAGTTTGCATTCACAAATGAGTACTGTTGGGCATGTTTCTGGCCACATGTTCTGTGGTGTGGCACAATTATGCACACTATGTCATACAGTTTGTGTATTTCATTGTCTGTCTATTCCAGCTTGGGAGGCCAGATACTTAGAAGCATCTACAAATGTGTGTGATTTCTGGTAGTGTGTGTGGGTGTCCTTACTGTGTTTTGATAAGGGTATGTGTCGCTTGTGATGATGAGATGCATGTGTTAACCTACACCTCATGACTGTCCAGTCCAGTCATGGCTGTAGACTGGACTGCCTTCCAGCTTACCCCTGTAGCTGCATCCCAGACAATGTGTGGGGTGTGGTGTTAGGTGGGTTTGGCAGTGTACATGGTATAGAGATTACATTCCCCCAGGATGGCCACATACACAAAGCTGACATTAGTAAACATCAGTAGCTGACTAGTGGACATGCCTGTATGAGCATTCAATACTACAAGTACCAAGTACTGTATTTTGTTTACTTATTGCTTATGAAGATGTTTTAGACAGTGATGCTCACATGTAAATATTTGTGTTATGGACGTGACAACACTGACTATTACAGAACCATCGTAGCTACCTTTAGCAGCAATCCTCCTCTGAGGAGCACATCACATCCTGATAGCTGATTACAGATGATGCAAGTGTCTACAGGTCTGTTTCCTTTTCTTGGTATATACTCACATATCCACCAGGACCATGAGCTCTGCTGGGCACAGACACCCACTCCCCAAACAGAGTAATGTATCAATAGACTCTGATGCCACTATCAACATGATCAAGATATAATCAGATAGTGTAAGCCATCACCTATGAAGCAGCTAATACACATGGGCAGTGGTCTCCTACATCTTACACTCCTACTGCAGATGTTGCACTGGAGTTAAAGATGATATGCAACCTGTTTTATTACCAGTGCTGTGCACTACCTTACATACAGTATGTGCAGCTGTTAGGTTGGCAATGAGAGGTTAGGCTACACAAACCTGGTAGTTCAACCAGTGTGTCTCTACTCTCAATATCCACTCTATGTAGGTGTGCACATAGCCATTTGGCCTAGCCCTGTAACAAGGGTCACTGCACATTTGCATAACATGCACACATGCACAGCTGTTATTGCTTGCAAATGATACTAGAGAGGTGGGTATTACATGTGTTATGTGCATGGATAGTTACCTAGCTCTTCTAATTATCTTTGCTATCATGCTGCTAAACTGTCAGATGAATACAGGTGATATGTATCCTGTTATTGAGTATTGTAATTGCCAATAGACATAACTACTGTTTGCATAACATAACAGAAGTGCTATGTAGAATGGAATACAGATCTGCCTAAAATACTGTACATTACACAGTTATTGACACAATATCCCACAATGCAAACCATATTTGCACAGTAAGTCCACCTTTGACATGTTCATCTTACTTATACACCCATACATATGTCTACTATTGCAATATATCGACATATACTATCCCCTGTTATAGCACATACTTGTTGGACCAACCATGACATTGACAGTCGCTGGAAACGAATTGGTGAGTTCCAAGCCCATATCATCCCTTGTGGTGTATGAGGAGTTTGCCTTGTGACCTACAGCAGTACACACATGGAATACTACAAGCATTACCACTGCTCAACAATACATTGCTACAAGACAGCTATTTCCACTATATGCATTGATTACACTGTAATTCTTACAGAACAGTTACTACATACACAGACATACTACATGTTATACATACCTTCTTAGTAATCGGAGGTGTTATTGACTAGTATAATATTCGTTTTTGGTCCGTCTTTCAGTGTTTTGTACTGTTCTACAGGTAGATACAGATGGTTTGAATGTGTGACAAGGCAACCTTTTATAGTTACAGATCAGTAACATGTGCTATCCCGATAACCAATTGGTATTCCTAAGTAGCTAATTACATGCACATCAGCTGCACTGCTACTGCCTTAGCCAATACCATGGCAACAGTGGAGTATAACTGAGTACTCCACTTGGGCATTGTCCCTTTGCCTTACTTGTGAGGAATACAGCCTGGAAGTGTTGTTTGAAATCTTTTGCAACAGCTGTATGGAGATGAACAGTAATATATTGTGTGTAATGCCTAGAGGATTTGGTCTATATGTGAGTACTGCTGTTATATTTCTGAACATTGCTACTTGTGCAGGGTTTGTCTGTACCTAATACTTCTGCATATATTTCAGTCTGGCCAGGATGTTTGACCATCTCAAAGCTGCATAGCTATGCATATAATGTTAGGGGATTTACACTGTGCTTACCAGACATCTTTAGTTTGGTGTTAATGTGTATCATACTGTGCTGATAATCAGTGCTCGGTAACACTTCCTGGTGTACGAACCTTTCAACCCTCTGAAAACGGATTAGTTCATACAAACCCTATAACATCAGCAGCTGTTCAATTGTATAACAGCAACTATTTCACATAGGGTCATGTTAGTGTGTCTGTGTCCAGGTATGTTAAGGTTTCAGCAGATGTTGTACAGTAGTTGAATAATTGGTTATGGTATGACAGTATGTATTGATGTAATTATTTTGGGTCTGGGGGAGATGTTGGTGGGTGTACATAGCAGATGCAGGTGTATAGGAACCCCTTTTATACAACTTCTATATGTGTGTGGGTGTTCTTTCCCTATGTGAACACCTATCCCTTAGTGGACTAATACTATGGTAATTGCAGGCTGATTCATTAAGGCACTGTCAAATGCTTCCTGTATAGCATGCAGGTACTGTTAGTCCTTGAATCCTTTTGGCAATACATCAAAATGTAATAAAGTTTTGCTGAATGAAAGCTGTCTGTGTATTTCTGTCATGGATATTTGCAGTCATTGCAGTTGTGTTGGTGACTGTGTCCATAGAACATATTTGTAATAGTGTATTGGCATATACTCTTCATATGTTATGTTCATATTGTTTGGGGAGGGGCAGAATGTGTGATTGCTATGGTCCATGTTATACTCAGATATGAACACTTCGGATGCTGTCTACACACATGTATGTATGTGTGTGTGTGTGTGTGTATATATGTATATATATATATATATATATATATATATATATATATATATATATATATATATAAAATATAAATATATATAATATATATATATATATATATATATATATATATAAAAATATATATATATATATATATATATATATATATATATATATGTTCATATGTATATAGGTATAATATGTAATATATATTATTGCATACGTTTATCTGAATCTCCATAGATGTGTAGATGTTTTTAACCTATCTATATCTCTACATATACTATATCTCTACATATATGTAGATCTGTATCTATTGACATGTCTCTATGTATCTCTTTCTCTCTCTCTCTCTCTCTCTCTCTATATATATATATATATATATATATATATATATATAAAAGCATACACCTTTCATTGGGTACATGGTGGGTTGTCCTATTTCAACACATTCCTCCCTTTTGTGTTTTAATCTGCCTGCATACACAACTGGCATAGGTACATCTCAAGTAGCTTAGTGGTAGGTTACTCAGAGAATGGAGTACATGATTGTGGGTTCTAATTCTGAAAGGTGTTATTATTTTACCTCTCAGAGTAGGCACTGGGAGAGAAATTGTGAATAACGCACATTTAAGCGGTTGTAAGCAGGTTTGCCTGTGGTCTGCACGATGTTAAGCAAAGGTTAAACCTGTGAAGCGCTTCTCTGTTTAACCGTGTTTAAGCGCCGCTTACCATCGTGCAAACCCTTGCAAACCCACTTACAACTGCTTAAAAGTACTTTAATCCGCCTGCATCCAGCAGCCCTTATTCTGGCCCTTAAAATAACCTAACAGCCCTTATAGGTCTTGAACCAGGGACCATGAACACCACAGTCACTGACTTTACCACTAAGGCATCTGAGATATGTACAAATGTTATGGTGTTTACAATATAAATTTTACTACAGGCATTCCTCACTACTGAAAACAAATGTGACAGTCATTTGGTGCACATATATCTGATACATGTTAATGTTCATATGTTTGTGAAATTAGGTGTTGAAATGTGACATGACAGGGTGTATTATGAATGAGAAAGGTTCTTGTTTTGTGTCCTTTTTATATTGTCCCCATACTCCATGTATACCCCTCCAGTTCACTTATTGAACATTCGACCCAGGCTCTCCTTGATGCATGATTTCATTGCCCATCATTCCTCCCCCACCCCAATCTTCACATACACAACAACCATCCCTTCTATGGTGAATTAAGTTAATATTAATAGTTATAATACATGTGTTTTGTGTACACTTTAATTCCTTTGGATTGCTTCTGTGTCACGAAGTGTGTTCATAGATGTTTATATATATATATCTATATATATATGGCTATTGATGTAACTGTGTATATACATATATATATATATATATATATATATATATATATATATATATATATATATATATATATATATATATATATATATATATATATATATATATATATATCTTTATATTTGTTTCTATGTGCAGACATCACTGACATGTGTATATATATATATATATATATATATATATATATATATATATATATATATATATATATATATTTCGTATTAATTTGTAACAGTAATACTTATGTAGACTTGTATGTGTTGGTTCACAAACTACAATATGTACACAAAGTGACTGTCCCATTTGTGGTCATTACAGTGGAATGCATATGGTATAAGGTGTAGTCTAAAAACCATGAAGCATATATACACCTCAGATGGCTTAGTGGTAAGTCCTATGACTATAGTGTGCATGAACCAGGGTTCAACATGTGCAGTGCTTTAAAAATGCTTTTTCTCCAGAATAAGACTCATTTAAGCAGTTGTAAGCATGTTTAAAAGTGTCTGTGTGACATTATAGCAGCGGTTAAACACAGTTAAACAAACTTTGTAATGTATAACCTGAGCGCGGAAACACGGACACATCCGCTAACTAATCAGGATATATACATGTCAGTGAAGTAATATCTCACTATGTGCTTACATAACATTACATTCTCTGTTGACTTTACTCTCCAGCACACATGGGTTTATATGGGTGTTTCGAATGTTTATTATACAGACGATTACTACCTATATATGCAAGCTGTGGTTAAGGTATACTTTTTAACATGATAACCATCCCTGACTTATTGGGATTGGGACCTCGAATGCACAGATACTATGCAGATGCTGTAACCATTACACTATTGACATTAATGTTGCTTCCGCCTATTTCCTATTAGATGATTTCTATGTGTAAGCTAGGCTAAGCAAAGGGCGGACGCCCCCAAACTCACTGAGCTTCATTACTCTTGAAATAACAACATATAACAAATGTAATGTGAGACAATAAATTACATTCCTAACTATGTTAGGCATAGCCCCTCACTGACACACTTCACGGGAAACCTTGTTGTGTGAATGGGTAACAGAATATACACCCCTGGGATCATGTGTCTCAGAACCATACAGCCACTGGGTGGGGGAGCCCATCCAGTTTGATAGCTGCAAGACCTGTTGGGGAAATTGAATGGTGTTGAATTGTCACATTAACATGCCCTCTTTAGATTACTAAGTACCCCTATCACCCTCCACCACCCCAGTCTTCAACAGCTTCTGGCAACTCTGCTGGAATTGCTTCACTGGCTATGCTTGACAGAGGCTCAGTTACTTCATCACTGGTGCGGAGAAAGCCAACACACTGTAGCTATGCTTCTAATTGCCCTTGGGCAGATAGGTAGTAGGCTATCTGTGAACCTCTAAAGTGCAGGCCATCACAGCCATAATATGTGAATAAACAGACTTTCAGATCACAATATACGGTGAGAAATCACCATGTAGTCAGGAACAGTTAAGTACAGCAAGAACATACAGAACACTGATACTTAATCACTCCAAAAGCCTATCTTGGAAGCTAGAAAACTTGTATAAGTTTAAGGCTTTCTATTGCTTACCAGTAGGTTACCTATAGAAGAGATGAGAAACAAGCACAGATGGGAAACATGCATGCAACAGTACCATACCGGCTTATGTGTCAGCCTTAGGCTTTGGAATACTGGCCAAGGCTATTGGCACCCCTATGGTGCCTTTTTTAGGAGAGTCTCAAAGGTGAATACCTGCTCCGTAAACAGCACAATAGCAGAATCAATGAGGGTTATGCTACTCAACACCAGGGGTTGTGACCACAACATGCATGCACTCACAGCACTCCTCAGGATGGACAACGTCAACATCTGTGCAGTAACTGAGACCTGCCTTAAGGCTCCTGAGAGCACACCAGCACTACCAGACTACAACCCATACCACACATTTCGGCCACAGAACATGGACTGACACAGACATGGAGGGGGTGTATCCATATTCATCAGGGATACCTACACCTCCAGATTAGTGGGGCAGCATGATACCTCTGAGATCATCCATGTGCAGCTAACATCAGCCACAACTGCAATGTAAACTGTGGCCTGCTGCACATCACCCTCCATGACCCAGGACCACCACTCCACCTACCTGGAGAGAGTGGAGAACATGACAGTCCTACCGCACACCCTGTCATTGGTTGATGTCAACTACCCTATGTTTAACTGGGAAACTTACTAAAGTACTCACTTCCAGGCCCAACGCTTTCTGGAATTTATCACCTCATATACCCTGAATCAGGTGGTAACCTCCCTAACGAGGGGTGGGAACATACTAGAAGTGGTCATCACCAACATGGGCAACAGGTGCACCACAGCAGAGGTTAACCAGTCACTGGTTAGATCTGACCATGAACTATTCGCTGTTTCCACACCCAAACAACTCCCCCACCCACAGAAACCACAGTGCATACCTTTCCTGCAGCTAAATTTACACTACTAGAGAGAGGGGTGGGGGGCTTCGCAGCCCCCACACCAAGGGGAAACACTGTTAAAGATACAGACAGATTTACAAATGCAATCTATAAGCACCTATACGGATCGTGCCATCACTGGTAAACCAAGACTCACTCCTCCTAGACAAGGACACCAATCTGGTGGACCCCTGCAATAAACAGGCTATACTACAAAAGTAGGACAGTGTTCCAGACAAACAGCAAATCCCACGAAGGGCAGACATCCGTGACCACTATTAGTATGATACGTAGGTCCCTGATGAAATCATCCAAGGCTAACATCTACAGGAAAATACGTAAGGATTCAAAAGATAACCACAAAGCCTTCTTTGGCTATGTCAAGGATCTAAGTGGTGACACACAGATTTGCACTGTGCTGGTGAAATATAGCACAAAATATGCTGACCCTACTGATATTGCCAACATCCTTGCAGATACATTCAGTGCATACTTCACCCCCTAAAGAGCCCACAACACTACCCAAAAGGTACAGTATCCCACACATTAGAGACACACAGATGGAAATGGCCCTCTCTAACAGCAGAACACAGCATCAACAGAGGCAGATGTTGTCCCAGACAGCATCTTGCAAACAGTACAAGACAGCCTGACCCCCCCACCTAATTGTGCTTTTCCACCTCAGCCTCTCCACAGGCTACATGCCCATACAATGGCATGTGGCAATGGTTATTCCACTCCACCAAGGTGGAATCACAACTGACCATGGTAACTAGCACCCCATAAGCCTGACTAGCCTGGTCTGCAATAGTATGGCGTGCATCCTCATGGCACTCATTAACAAAGACATTGGTAACCTCCAAACACGTGACCCAACCCAGGTCAGCTTGGATGAGTGCAGTTCATGCCTACTGAACCTGTTTGATGTCTTACATACAGTCATCAAGACGTTAGATGAGGGGAGAGGTGGTTCACACATACTACTTGGACCATGCCAAAGCTTCTGACACCATGCCCTACTCAGGTATTATTGATAAACACACCTGCCTGTACATACACCCATACATCACAAGTTGGGTTACCAACGGGCTTACACACAGAACCCACATGGTACGACTAGCGATCTCCAGGTCCAACTCTTGACCAGTCATGACTGGTGTCCCACAGGACTCAATCCTGGGAGCCCTACTGTTTGGCATATACTTCTCAGAGGTACAGGCAAACACAGGTGGACTACGGCAAACCATGTTTGGCAATGACTGAAAACTGGGAGCCATGACTGATAGTCCAGCTGACACAGACATCCCGCAAGGGGCCTCACAGAGACTGACACAGGGTGTCAAAGTCATGGCCTCCAGCTAAGTGCCACTAACTGCATGGCCATTTCATTGTGGAATATTAAGCACTCACACATTAACACATAAGTGGCAGCCACTTTAATATGGACGAGGTAATGGGTTATCTGGGGACTAAGGTAGATAGTGATGTCTCCTTTGACAATCATATCTCCAAAGTAGTTAGGACATCCTTCTATGTAGACCATCTGATTACTAAAGGGTTCCCATCTAGACATACTGGGGTTATAGTGCCCCTTTACCCATCACTCATCAGTCTCATCATAGGGTATAATAACCCATTTGGGATGTACCTCAGAAGACACTTCCAACAGCTGGAAGGTCCACGAATGTACCTTGCCAAGGGGATTACTGGCCTCAAACATATGCCCTATGCAGCCAGACTGAATAAACTCATGCTTTACTCAGTGGCATCTCGTTTATCCAGAGATGATCTCTTCTGGCCAACACAGCCATGTCAAACTCAGGTTTAATGGATATGTTCCACCTATGGGAATCCATGTCACAGTGAGCCACACACTGTAGTGAGCTGAACCTTGCCACAACAATAACTGGAAGATGCTGGAGGGATGGATTCCTGTCACAGACACTCCTCATACTTTGTAACAACACCCCTAACTACATTATACAGAGCCCCTCACTAACACTCTTCAAGAGAAACCTTAAAGAGTGGATGGGGAACAGTAGATACACCCCATGTATCCTGCCATTGGCTCTGCTCCACAGAGAGACAGTTAATGAATCAATGGGGTGGCAATAGCTGACACATTTTGGCTAGGCTTATGAATGGCCTCTGGCAGTTGGCCAAGTACCTACCCATGAACCTATACATACAGTATCAGCACATGCTGATAGCTTAATTTACTGTTCAGGTGTTGAATTACCTTGTGCCAATGGCAGTTGTGTGTGCAATAGTTGAGGGCTGTCTCTGTTGACTGCACACAGTAGACTGCCTATACATGACAATTTACAGGTAGTCTTGTGTGTGTGCCATCCATTTTTACTGTGTGTGCAGGTGGAGAAAGGTCCCTAGGTGCCTACACTGTCAGTGTGTGTGCTGTACGTTCCCTCCTTGCCAAGGCATGGGCATACTGGGCACACCTCCGTCTGCCTACTGGGGCTGGCTCAGGGTGTTCGTGGTCTGAATACCTCTGTGCCTGTGGGGCCCTTGGCAATGGTGGTGGGCTGTGAGGGCCTTCACCATTCTGTCCCTGCTGCAGCTGTTTCTGCAGGATTATATTGTGTAGCATGGCACATACTATGAAGATGTGGGCACACATGCCTGGAGAGTACTGCAAAGCTCCACCAGATATGTCCAAGCAATGGAACCATGATTTCAGCATCCCAAACACATGCTCTATTATGATTCTGGTTTGTGTGTGTGCCTCATTATGGCGTTCCTGCATGGATGTGCGTGCATTTCTGATGGGAGTCATCATCCACGGTTCCAGTGCATAGCCAGCATCCCCCATCAGGTGGCCATTTGGGATGTCTGTGAGATACCCATGATATCCCCAGTTGGTCTTTGAAAGGTACCTGTAGCTAGTATTCTCAGGCTTACACATATCTTCATATCCACTGGGATGGGTTCCCCTCTGTTTGTTCTGGCTCTGAGCCGTGGCCGGCACAGCTCCACAAGTTGCTGTAGGATGTCCCTGTCCTCCCTATAACGCTCTACTATCTCCAGATCATGTAGCCCCTGGTAGGTTACCCTGGGTCTGAACACTCTCCTCCTCCTCTAGTGCCTGACATGGTCATGTGCATCATCCTCCACACCACCTTCAGTCTCCAATACATGCTGGTGGATCAAAGATATGGTAGCCCCTAACATGTACATACTAAAACTTCCCCTTCTGTATACACCACTGGTGCAGAGTGTATGGGAATACACAAATATGTGTGAGGTGCTTTCACACTTTATACTATTATGCTATGGATGCTGCTGATGCCATTGGGTGTGTATGAGCTATTCCAGCTGCTGAGTATCTTAATTATGGGTTTTACAATGAGTACTGCAAGTGTGGGGCCTTTACTGTGGAGTTATGCTTGCCTGCCTTGATTAATCTGTTGCCCTTTAATTCACTTTTAAACCTGGATCCCCTCCCATTATCAGGCATGCATCCACCTGCCATCTTTCTTGTTTTGTACTTTCCCTACCCAGTCATGGCAATATGTGTCTTGTAGATGATATACTGCAAATTGGCTTTGTTCTGCTTTGACACTTTACTGTTTTCTTTGCAGTACAGCCCCTCTCGTTTCCTGTTCTGCAGGTAGCTGCTTGCAGTCTTGTTAGCTGTTGTCAATGGCCCACTGTAGGCTCCTAGTTGTTAATTAGTCATTTGTACTCCAATTTCCCTGCTGCAGCATTTCCTTATTTCTTTCCTATTTCCTTCCTGTTTCAGCTGCAGTGCGTGGCACGCATACCCATTTACCTGTTTACGCACGTTTTCATCTCTGTTCACATGCATACTCGGTTACCTTGTGTACTCTCAGCTAAGCAAAGCTATGGCCAGTCCAACACACCCCTATCCTGCAGCTTTGCCTAGCTAGGGGCAAACCGGTTTAGCAATGCTCCAATGTGCTTACAGCAATGGTGACACACCCCTCTCTTGATATCATCTTTATCTCAAGGGCACACCTCGGTGTTATAACACAATGCTGTGAGGTGTATCCCTACACCAGCAGGGAATCTGTGATTCACTATTACTCCTCTCATTTGCATGGCATTGCCTACTAATTCCTAGCTACCGCACATAACACTGTCACAGCCCCTTAGCAACCCTTGCACCATAGTATGGTGTAGCATGTCTGCCATTGACTATTATGGGGAAATAATGATATGTGTTACACTGCAGTTTTATTCTATATTTTTATATTTTCCTTGCGATCCCTTTTGCGCACCGCTCCCCTGCGCTTCCACGTCACGATCGTGTGACTATATATATTAAATGTTAATTTTATATTTTGTACATGTTTTTTATGCCAATGGCTATATATTTAGCCATTGGCATATATTAACAATATAATACATGTGTTTGGTCGGCTGTCATGGCTCCGATTTTATGTTTGCAAAAAATGTAAACCGTTTTCTATGGTTTACATTTCTGCATGCTCACACTATGACTGCACCACTTCCTGGATCACTACATACCTTTAGTTGCATGCTACACTGCTGCACATGGGGTAATTAGCATACATGGCCTGGGAGCTGTGAGGGCGTAGTGTACACAGGTAGTGCACGTGGGAACAGCTCGTACCTGGATCGCTCGGCGGCCATATTTGGTGTTGGAATGCCGATGCTACGCCTGCACCTGGCACAAGCTTTATGAATCCCAGGGTATGTGTTTAGGAAACAAATGTCCAATAGAACTATCATGAATCATTATTTCCCAAGCTTGTCTCTTTAAGTGTTCCAAAGTAGGTGAAAAGTTTGAATATCTGGTAACAAAAAATATTTTTTCTCCCATCATTTCATACTCCTCAGACTTTCCAACTTCTTTATTATATAAATGATGTTCATTTCTAATTCTTACTTTACCGGGGTTCATAACTTTGTTTCTAGCTCTTAACAGTATGTGTTCATCATAACCTCTGTGCGATAACGTAGTGAATGTCTCTTCTAAATGCTTTTCTTTCAAATGCAATTCAGAAGTGTTAGTCACAATCCTCTTAAATTCACCATAGGGTAATGAACTAATTAGATGAAAGGGATGCATGCTGGTTGTGTGTAGAAAATTATTGACTGCAGTAGGCTTTCTATATGGCTTGTGTTGCACTGTTTTTATCTCATCAACATAAAAAGTAACATCCAAAAATGAAGTACTATCCCCACCAGTCTCCCAAGAAAATTTCAACCCATGTGGATTATTATTTAATATCCCCCATAATATGCACAAATTCTGCCTGTTCACCTTTACATATGAATAGTAAATCATCTATATACCTCTTATAAAACACCACATTGTTCCTGAAATACTCTTGATGTAGCATAGACTGACTCTCAAATTCTCCCATATAGACTATGGCATACGATTGGGCAAAGGCTGCCCCCATCGCAGTACCCTTAGTCTGCAGGAAGAATTACTTTTTCCATGTGAAATAATTGTGGGTAAGACAATATTCTAACAAATTCAAAAGAAATATGGAACAAGGTCCTTCACCTATTTTTTTAGCCATGGCTTCCATGCCCCATCTAATGTCAATGTTAGAATATAATGCATTAACATCTACTGTTGCCCAAAAAAAATGTCTTCCCATTTTAAGTTTAACAAATCCTGACACACTTGTTGAGTATTCTTGACATGTGATGAAACAGTAATTAGCTGATTTTTAAAGTGAAAGTCCAAAAACATGTTAACATTTGCAAGAAAAGAACCCACCCCCGAAATAATAGGTATTCCTGGAGGTTTTAACATGCTTTTATGGACTTTTGGAATTGCATACATAAATGGGTGTCTAGGTGTCTTGACCATCAATTTTTTTACATCACTGTGGTTTTAAGAAACCAAGCCTTTTCCCACATTCCAAAACATCTTGTAACTCACTTTTAAACCTCTGCAATGGATTGTATTGCAATTCAACATAATATCCTTCTTCTGAAATTATCTCTGAAAGCATTTCCTCATATTGTGATATATTCATGACAACCCAATTGCCCCCCTTGTCAGCTGTTTTATACACTACCCCATTTAAATTAGTTTTAAGTTCTTGCAAAGCCATCCTTTCTTCTTTAGTTAGATTATATGATTCAAAATTCCTAACAAAGTGCATGTAAGCTTCTTCCACTTTTTTGCATACTAAACTTTCAAACACATTAAGAGCAGGGCTATTCTTTGGGGGCATAAAGTTACTATCTGACTTAAATCTAGGCATTTCCAAGCTACCATACCCAGTGAAAAAATGTTCAGATGTACTATCACTCCTCAAGGTCCCATCTGAATTCCTTTCATCCAGATTTACACATGCCTCATAGATTTCATTGTCATAAATACTTAGATTTAATAGTTCATCTGTATCAGAAGATAATATATCAGTCACATCCATGTCATTACTATTAAGAGGTATATCTACTTTTTGAAAAAATACTCTGAGATTCAGTTTACGACAGAATTTTCTGACATCAATAATCAAATCTGCTAAACATGGGATCCTAGTGGGAACGAACTTTGCACCTTTAAGCAATACGTTCCTAGCACACTCTGAAATGACAATATTGGTCAAATTAATGATTTTCAGAACATTTTTTTCTGATACATCATGCATTCCATTACTCTGATACGTATTTACATCTAAATTTAAGCTGTTTTTTGTGCATGCTGAAACCTCTGATTTCTCAGAGGTTTCTAACAATTCCACGCTTCCATCCATATCAAAATTTACAATTTCATTTTGACCAAAACCTACTTCACCTCTTAAAACTTCAGTAACTTTTCCATTACTCTAAACCGTATTAGAAATGTGTTCTGCCGTAACAATGTAAACTTTAGAAACATTTAAATGCAAAGCATTTTCCTCAGATGTTAAACCTTGATTAAACACCACCTGACTCATTGAAACATGTTGCGTTGAGCTGGAACTAACTTCCTCATTAACATTATATCCATCAACGTCATTACTAACATTTGAATTAAACAATTCTTTTGTCATTAACATTCCTTCATGGTCTCGCTCAAATATCAACGATTTCAAATTAGATGCACTTGATGTTTCAGTTAAATTATTAACATTCTGTGTAATGCAATTAAATGAAAAACAACTTTTAAAGTCACTAACAGCAACAGATGCATTGCTTGCATATCTTTTTGAATGCAACTGTCTTACTTCTTTTTGTTCTTTCCATTGCCTCTCCCTCTTGTCACTTTGCCTTTCTGCTGCTGCTACCAAACCAATTCGTCCCCTTCTGAGAAGTTTTTTGATTCAAAAGTCTCCTGAGAACTCACCTCATCAAAGGAAACACTTTTCATTCCCATGGAGTGCTCACCCGATGAAACGGATGAATCACAAACACCAGAGCCATTTCTCCTGCCCCTCCGATAGTTGCTGGCAAGCCCTCCCTCTTCGTGAGCGTAGATCATACTATTCTGAAAGTCTTTGATATCTCGATTCAGCTTATGTTTTTTCTCTCTATAACATTGTTTTCAACCTTTTGTACATTGGAAACAACTTTTTCAATTAGCTGATTGTACCTTTCAACAGGAATTTCCTTTTGGAGTGTTTCCTTTAATGTTCATATCTCCCCCTGTAACTTCTCCATATTGCGCGCATTCCTTTTAATCAGGATCCACAACCAGGCAATACACTGCATCAAAGCCTATCTCCATTTGGCCAAAAAATCACCTTCCTCCTCAGTAAAATTGCCCACCGGCAATTGATTGATGCGAAGTCCTCGGGGAGTGATGTCCAATGAAATATACTTCTCCAACAATTTACTATCATAAAAGATAGTGATTTACTTAGTCATAAGTCTCTCCAATGTAGAAAATCTTTCTACTTCACTATTTTCAGACAGTAACCCCCAAGGGTCCATGGTAATAAACCTATGCTCCCGATCCACCAGAAAGTCCTTAAAAGAACTGCTGATGGTGGTTACCATGGTCTGGGTAGTCTAGGTGGTTTCTGAGCTCCAAACAAAAAATTACTTCACCAAAAGACATAAAGCAACGAACTCTTCATACCACATAAATAAGGAGCAGGAAAACCACCGTCAGGATATTTATTCTTTAATTACAACCATTCTGGTACCTCAGCTTCTTGCCTTCTACTGGAACATTACAGCTTCAAAATATGTCCCTTTTTATACCATTTGTACAAACCTTCAATTAATCAATTAAGCTATTCAAATAACAGTTACATAATTATTAAATTAACCATACTCATCAGCATTCAGTTCTTTTGACAGACTGCAACCACTAGAAAAATGTTACCAACCCTTATAAAGTCCCCATACAATATAAAAAACATAATAATATATAACATATATAACATACCACATAATATTTATATAGTATGAAGAACATTAATTTCTGTCAGCAGCTCAGTTCCAAGACATTCCCAGCTAATAAAAATAAAACCAGCTTTAATAAAGTACGCAAATTACTTAAATCAGTAGAAAAGGCTAACTTTGAAATTAGACCTGCTATGGATTATAATGACAAAAATTATATTATAAATACATTAATTCCAACACTATATTACAAAATTATATGACCTTATTAATGCACAGTGATAAACTCATTACTGATTCATATCTAACACCCAATATGTTTGATCCACATTTTACATGTATTATAATTATCAGTTCAAGAAACAAGTAATCTCTGTGGTATCCCTTAAGTGTCAAACAACCCAATATACAGGTATAGTGGTTCCAAAACATAACAGTGTAAGAAAATTCTCTGTGTGGAAGTCTTTCAATTCTTGTATGTCTCGTTAATCGTTATATATTAAAAAGCAGAAAAGGCAAAAAATGGTAGTAGAAGTAGCAAACTTAAAAATGTCCTAAATCAAAAAATAAAAACTTATTTGGAAATATTAGAGAGGGGAGACAGGATGGCTATGGCACAGAAATTTGTAATGTCAGTGGAATTACCTCTTTTGTGTAAGGGGATAATATGTGCCATTTTCCATAAGTTAGGGACACAGGATTCTGTTATTGATCTACTGGTAAGAATGCTGATTGGGTAGGCTATTGCATCTGTAGCTAGATTTAGGTATCCCAGGTGAATGTTGTCAGCTGAGGAGGAACAAGGTTTTAGTTTATGTAAAAGCTTTTTTATGAGAGTTATAGAAATTGGTTGAAAGGTAAGGTGGGAGCAGTTGTTTGCATGTGTATCGGAGAGGTTGCTGTTAGGTATGTTTTGTGAAGGAGATGTGCTACGGTCTAAGGTAGGGGAAGTTAGCTGTGTAGAAGGCAGTGTGTTACATGAGCTTGAGGTAGGTTGGTTATGCATTCTATGAAATATGTATTGAAATAGATAGCTGTTTGAAGAGGGAGGTGCCTGGGTATGGGCTGCGATCCTTTTTAATACCTGGGTTGATGAAAGAGGATACGGAGGACCAGAATTTTTTAGGGTTGTTTTGATACCTTTTAGATGAGTATAATAAGACTTTTTATATTTATTAACTTGTTTCTTG
This sequence comes from Protopterus annectens, assembly GCF_019279795.1. Lineage (NCBI taxonomy): Eukaryota > Metazoa > Chordata > Ceratodontiformes > Protopteridae > Protopterus > Protopterus annectens. The sequence continues at coordinate 135,445,962 of NC_056739.1, forward strand.
ACTTGGTTTCATAGCTGTCTGAATAATTGCCAATTGTTGTCATTTTTATTCTTTTGAGAGTTAATCCATGCTTTGCCTCTGTATTTCAAAATGAGTTTGCATTTGTTGTGTGCCATGAGGTATGGCTATTTTAAATTTTTGTACACTGTGACGCTATGGTGTCAAGAATATTTAGAAATACTACAGTGACATATTCAACTGCATCATTTAAGGGGAGTCTTTTTAAGATGGACCAGTTAACTACTTTCAGAACTTCAATGGAAGACTCTTTGGAGACATTGGAGAGAGTACAGATAGTTTTGAGCTTATGTTCCTTTGTTAGTGAGTAATACTCATGTGGGTATAAGCTGGCAAGTAGTCACTTAGTGTATCAGGGAGGGTACTTGAGAAGGTAAAATTAGATGGGATGGTAACCAGACTCCAGTCCAGGATAGACTGTTGGGAGCTATTTTTGCCATATCTTGTTGTATATTAATCAGTTGAGTAAATCCAAAGAGGTTCATGCTTTGATTGCTGAATATGTGGATAAATACTGCCAGTCAATGTTTACATCACCCAGGAGGATAATTTCATTGGTGATTGCATCTGCTGTCTAGGATAGTATGTTTTCAAGTACTGGAACGTTCTGTCCTAGGGCGATATATAGCACAGCAATGTATATACTCTTAGCTTTATTAAGTTTTAAAAATAAGATTAGGATTTCTGCTTTTCCAAAATATGGGATTGTGCCTGTACAGGAAGGTACTGTGAGCATATTTGGGAAGATTATAGCTATTCCACCTGCTTTTTTATGTGTTCTATCAAGCCTGCTAATATTATAACCAGGGGTAGTATTTCAGCATCTTTTATTTCAGGCTTTAGCCATCTCTCTCTCTCTGTTATGGCTAAGATGTACTGGCTGTGTTGAGTCATCCAGGCATTAAAATCTTTGATTTTGTTGCATATGCTTCTAAGGTTTATAGTGACTATTTTAAAACTTTTGGGGTGTATTCTTTGGTTTGGAGTTTGGTTGGTACCTGGGTTGGGATGGATGTCACCACAGCGATGTATGGTGGAGAAAGATTGTTTGTTTATTTCGGCCTTTTTAGCAGATATGGTCAGAAGTATTACCTTGACATCGGGACTGACATTTTTTAGTATTTTTGGGTTACAACAGTGGAATGCAGTTATGGGAAATAAGCTTGAAGAGATTTTTGAGTAGTTAGTGGGAAGATGATTGATAGGTGAGAATGAAGTAATGGTTGTGGTGTGCTTTATTATTACTATTGATGGGGATATTTGAAACGAGAGGAGAACAAATAAGGTGATACAGGAGGAAAACAGTGTGGTGCTGTAAAAATCTTTTAGTTTGGTGAGATCATGAGCATAATGTAGAAAATAGGTAGGTTTTGATGGATAGGGAGCAGAGTGATATTTGAGGTGGAATTTAGAACAGAAGTGAGTGGAAATTATATAATGAGAGCAGTCTGTGATCAGATAGTGTAGTTAAGTACAGGATAGGAGAATGAGTAGAGGAGGTGGAGTAAGTAAGGTATAAGTCTAGATGTAGTGGATGTGAGTGGGAACTAGGGGTGGGATATGGGAGCATAGTGAAATGGTGAGGGTTGGCCAATGGTGGAGTAAGTATCAGGAAAGCAATCTGTAAAACTGCAGTGAGACAGGAGGTGAGACAAGTCCTGATAATTTTAAAGACAGTAACACAAACTGCTAAATTACTGTTAGCATACATCTAAGTTAACTGCATCAGGCAGTATTGTAGTGACTTTGCTTGAAATTAGGCTATAGTAGCTGGAGAACAACTGAGATGAGTGGAGGGCCAATCAGGTGCTTCAGTGGAATGCAGTTACCTCCTCCCACAGATGGTTTTCCACCAAAGAAAATCAATGAGGTAGAATATTTATGGATACAAAGACAAGCCCCGGGATTCATGAACCTTGCGCCAGGCGCCAGCATAGCGTCGGCGTTATAAAGCCAAATATGGCCACCGAGCGATTCAGGTATGAAGCAATCCCACGTGCACTACGGCGCGGACTCGCTGCCCCTGGCATACGTATGCTAATCACACTGTGTGCGGTATTGCACCATGCAAATGAAGGCAAATAGCGATTCACGAAGTGGGGCATGCGTAGCGTAAGGGCACGGCAATGTAAACCGAAAAAAACGGTTTACATTTACCCAAACATGACCAAGGAGTAACGGAAGGCTGTCAACGTCAGGTATCATACAGGTGCAATATGCCAAAGGCGAAAGGCACCGAGAATGTCCAAAGAAAACATGCACAAACTGTAAATAATGACAAAAATGTCATGTACGTAGAAACCACAGCAGAACCCCCGGATATGTGTACAGAAGGTGCAAAGCAATGAAATAATATGACAATGTCCTAAAAGAGCTGTATAATACACATCAGCTGTACAGCCACCACACACCATAGTATGCATGGAAAGCCTCAACCCCAGCGCAAGGGTTGTCAAGGAGTGGTGGCAGTGTTCGGCGCTGTAACCATGTATTAGCAGTCAATGCCATGCAAATGAGGCAGATAATAGTGAATCGCAAAGCTGGCGCCGGTGTAAGGATGGAGCAAACGGCGCAGCGGTACTACACCAAGGAGTGGCCTACACGAGATACATGTCAATCGCAGAGGGGTGTGCCACTGTAGGAGGAAGCATATTGGAGGCCAGCAAACCTGGGCTGTACAATGCACATCACAGCAGCAGGACCGGCGTGTGAGGAAATAGATGCGCTGAGAGTACATAATGCGCGCACAGATGCATGTGCACGAGGATGACTATGTTCCCCAACCCAGTCATGTGACGGCCTCCCGTCAACAACCACGGATATAGGAAGGTAATGCGGAGAATATGAGGAAATGCGGAAGCAGTGTAATTGGAGCCGTAATGAGCAATCAACACCAATCAATCCAGGAAGGGCAAACGGCGGCAGCCGACAACTCTGTATGCAGACTCCTGCATAACGGGAAAGGGGAGGCATATGAATGCAAAGATAGTAAGGATTGTAGTAGAAATGCAAAGAACAAAGAACCGAAATAGCACAGCCAAGTACAGAGGTAGCATAACTGCGGCTGCAGATAAAATGCATCATATGCCATGTGCCTGCAGGATGCAGTAATGTAAGATGCAAAGCTAAGCCAATGCAGGCAACTGTAATGTAACACTAAAGGCAATACCGTTGCAGTTGCAACCGTAAAACACCGAAAATAATCCATGGATACGGCTGCACAGACACACCCAATGACATCACCGGGTATACAGCACAACAGTATAAAGTGTGAATGCACACAACACACAGCGCGATTTCCCAAACGCCGCGACCGTAGGGTGTAAACACACGGGGAACTTTTAATATGTATATGGTGGGTGCCGCCGTGGCCGTGATGCATAGGTATGTGGCAGAGACA
>NC_056739.1:135449879-135604879 GCF_019279795.1 Protopterus annectens
TAAATTCATGTAAAACCCATTGTATCCCCTCACCCTTTCCACTTTAACCATCTATTTATATTACATATTACCCTAAATACATGTAAAACCCATTGTATCCCTTCACTCTTTCCACTTTAACCATCTCTTTATATTACATATTAGCCTAAATACATGTAAAACCTATTGTATCCCCTCACACTTTCCACTTTAACCATCTCTTTATATTACATATTACCCTAAATACATAGAAAACCCATTGTATCGCCTCACCCTTTCCACTTTAACCATCTCTTTATATTACATATTAGCCTAAATACATGTAAAACCCATTGTATCCCCTCACTTTAAGCAACTCTTTATATTACATATTACCCTAAATACATGTAAAACCCATTGTATCCCTCACCCTTTCCACTTTAACCATCTCTTTATATTACATATTACCCTAAATACATGTAAAACCCATTGTATCCCCTCACCCTTTCCACTTTAACCATCTCTTTATATTACATATTAGCCTAAATACATGTAAAACCCATTGTATCCCCTCACGCATTCCACTTTAACCATCTCTTTATATGACTTATTAGCCTAAATACATGTAAAACCCATTGTATCCCCTCACTCTTTCCACTTTAACCATCTCTTTATATTACATATTACCCTAAATACATGTAAAACCCATTGTATCTCCTCACCCTTTCAACTGTAACCATGTCTTTATATTAGATATTACCCTAAATTCATGTAAAACCCATTGTATCCCCTTACCGTTTCCACTTTAACCATCTCTTTATATTACATATTACCCTAAATACATGTAAAACCCATTGTATCCCCTCACCCCTTCCACTTTAATTATCTCTTTATATTACATATTACCCTAAATACATGTAAAACCCATTGTATCCCCTCACCCTTTCCACTTTAACCATCTCTTTATATTACATATTACCCTAAATACATGTAAAACCTTTTGTATCCCCTCACCCTTTTCACTTTAACCATCTCTTTACATTACATATTACCCTAAATACATGTAACATCCATTGTATCCCCACACCCTTTTCAGTTTAACCATCTCTTTATATTACATATTACCCTAAATACATGTAATATGCATTGTATCCCCTCACCCTTTCCACTTTAACCATCTATTTATATTACATATTACCCTAAATACATGTAAAACGCATTGTATCCCCCTCACCCTTTCCACTTTAACCATCTCTGTATATTACATATTACCCTACATACATGTAAAACCCATTGTATCCCCTCCCCCTTTCCATTTTAACCATCTCTTTATATTACATATTACTCTAAATACATGTAAAACCCATTGTATCCCCCTCACCCTTTCCACTTTAACCATCTCTGTATATTACATATTACCCTAAATACATGTAAAAAGCCATTGTATCACCTCACCCTTTCCACTTTAACCATCTCTTTATATTACATATTACCCTAAATACATGTAAAACCCATTGTATCCCCCTCACCCTTTCCACTTTAACCATCTCTGTATATTACATATTACCCTAAATACATGTAAAAAGCCATTGTATCCCCTCACCCTTTCCACTTTAACCATCTCTTTATATTACATATTAGCCTAAATACATGTAAAACCCATTGTATCCCCTCACTTTTTCCACTTTAAGCAACTCTTTATATTACATATTACCCTAAATACATGTAAAACCCATTGTATCCCCTCACCCTTTCCACTTTAACCATCCCTTTTTTATTACATATTAACCTAAATACATGTAAAACCCATTGTATCCCCTCACCCATTCCACTTTAACCATCTCTTTATATTACATATTAGCCTAAATACATGTAAAACCCATTGTATCCCCTCACTCTTTCCACTTTAACCATCTCTTTATATTACATATTACCCTAAATACATGTAAAACCCATTGTATCCCTCACCCTTTCCACTTTAACCATGTCTTTATATTACATATTACCCTAAATTCATGTAATACCCATTGTATCCCCTTACCATTTCCACTTTAACCATCTCTTTATATTACATATTACCCTAAATACATGTAAAACCCATTGTATCCCCTCACCCTTTCCAGTTTAACCATCTCTTATTATTACATATTACCATAAATACATGTAAAACCCATTGTATCCCCTCACTCTTTCCACTTTAACCATCTCTTTGTATTACATTTGAGCCTAAATTCATGTAAAACCCATTGTATCACCTCACCCTTCCCAGTTTAACCATCTATTTATATTACATATTACCCTAAATACATGTAAAACCCATTGAATCCCCTCACCTTTCCACTTTAACTATCTCTTAATATTACATATTACCCTACATACATGTAAAACCCATTGTATCCTCTCATTTTTCCAACTTTAAGCATCTCTTTATATTACATATTATCCAAAATACATGTAAAATGCATTGTATCCCTGTATCCTTTCACCTCACTCTAATTATCTCTTTATATTACATATTACCATAAACACATGTAAAACACATTGTATCCCCTCACACTTTCCACTTTAACCATCTCTTTGTATTACATTTTAGCCTAAATACATGTAAAACCCATTGTAACCCGTCACCCATTCCACTTTAACCATCTCTTTATATTACATATTACCCTAAATACATGTGAACCCCATTGTATCCTCTCACCCTTTCCACTTTAATTATCTCTTTATATTACATATTACCCTAAATACATGTAAAACCCATTGTATCCCCTCACCCTTTCCACTTTAACCATCTCTTTATATTACATATTACCCTAAATACATGTAATACGCATTGTATTCCCTCACCCTTTCCACTTTAACCATCTCTTTTAATTACATATTACCCTAAATACGTGTAAAACCCATTGTATCGCCTCACCCTTTTCACTTTAACCATCTCTTTATATTACATATCAGCCTAAATACATGTAAAACCCATTGTATCCCCTCACTCTTTCCACTTTAATTATCTCTTTATATTACATATTACCCTAAATACATGTAAAACCCATTGTATCCCCTCACCCTTTCCACTTTAACCATGTCTTTATATTACATATTACCCTAAATACATGTAAAACCCATTGTATCCCCCACCCTTTCCACTTTAATTATCTCTTTATATTACATATTACCATAAATACATGTAAAACCCATTGTATCCCCTCACACTTTCCACTTTAACCATCTCTTTGTATTACATTTTAGCCTAAATTCATGTAAAACCCATTGTATCCCCTCAACTTTCCAATTTAACCATCTCTTTATATTACATATTACCCTACATACATGTAAAACCCATTGTATCCTCTCATTTTTTCCACTTTAAGCATCTCTTTATATTACATATTACCCAAAATACATGTAAAATGCATTGTATCCCTTCACCCTTTCCACTTTAATTATCTCTTTATATTACATATTACCCTAAATGCATGTAAAACCCATTGTATCCCCTCACCCTTTCCACTTTAACCATTTTCTTTATATTACATATTACCCTAAATACATGTAACACCCATTGTATCCTCTCACAGTTTCCACTTTAACCATCTCTTTGTATTACATTTTAGCCTAAATACATGTAAAACCCATTGTATCCCCTCACCCTTTCCACTTTAACCATCTCTTTATATTACATATTACCCTAAATGCATGTAAAACCCATTGTATCCCCTCACCCTTTCCACTTAAACCATTTTCTTTATATTACATATTACCCTAAATACATGTGAACCCCATTGTATCCTCTCACCCTTTCCACTTTAACTATCTCTTTATATTACATATTACCCTATATACATGTAAAACCCATTGTATCTCCTCACCCTTTCCACTTCAACCATCGCTTTATATTACATATTACCCTAAATACATATAAAAAGCATTGTATCCCCTCACCCTTTCCACTTTAACCATCTCTTTATATTACATATTACCCTAAATACATGTAAAACCCATTGTATCCCCTCACCCTTTCCACTTTAACCATCTCTTTATATTACATATTACCCTAAATACATGTAAAACCCATTGTATCCCCTCACCCTTTCCAGTTTAACCATCTCTTATTATTACATATTACCATAAATACATGTAAAACCCATTGTATCCCCTCACACTTTCCACTTTAACCATCTCTTTGTATTACATTTTAGCCTAAATTCATGTAAAACCCATTGTATCCCCTCACCCTTTCCAGTTTAACCATCTCTTTATATTACATATTACCATAAACACATGTAAAACCCATTGTATCCCCTCACCTTTCCACTTTAACCATCTCTTTATATTACATATTACCCTACATACATGTAAAACCCATTGTATCCTCTCATTTTTTCCACTTTAAGCATCTCTTTATATTACATATTACCCAAAATACATGTAAAACGCATTGTATCCCTTCACCCTTTTCACTTTAATTATCTCTTTATATTACATATTACCATAAATACATGTAAAACCCATTGTATCCCCTCACAGTTTCCACTTTAACCATCTCTTTGTATTACATTTTACCCTAAATACATGTAAAACCCATTGTAACCCCTCACCCATTCCACTTTAACCATCTCTTTATATTACATATTACCCTAAATACATGTGAACCCCATTGTATCCTCTCACCCTTTCCACTTTAACTATCTCTTTATATTACATATTACCCTAAATACATGTAAAACCCATTCTATCCCCTCACCCTTTCCAGTTTAACCATCTCTTTATATTACATATTACCCTAAATACATGTAAAAAGCATTGTATTCCCTCACCCTTTCCACTTTAACCATCTCTTTATATTACATATTACCCTAAATACGTGTAAAACCCATTGTATCCCCTCACCCTTTTCACTTTAACCATCTCTTTATATTACATATTAGCCTAAATACATGTAAAACCCATTGTATCCCCTCACTCTTTCCACTTTAATCATCTCTTTATATTACATATTACCCTAAATACATGTAAAACCCATTGTATCCCCTCACCCTTTCCACTTTAACCATGTCTTTATATTACATATTACCCTAAATACATGTAAAACCCATTGTATCCCCTCACCCTTTCCACTTTAATTATCTCTTTATATTACATATTACCATAAATACATGTAAAACCCATTGTATCCCCTCACACTTTCCACTTTAACCATCTCTTTGTATTACATTTTAGCCTAAATTCATGTAAAACCCATTGTATCCCCTCAACTTTCCAATTTAACCATCTCTTTATATTACATATTACCCTACATACATGTAAAACCCATTGTATCCTCTCATTTTTTCCACTTTAAGCATCTCTTTATATTACATATTACCCAAAATACATGCAAAATGCATTGTATCCCTTCACCCTTTCCACTTTAATTATCTCTTTATATTACATATTACCCTAAATGCATGTAAAACCCATTGTATCCCCTCACCCTTTCCACTTTAACCATTTTCTTTATATTACATATTACCCTAAATACATGTAACACCCATTGTATCCTCTCACAGTTTCCACTTTAACCATCTCTTTGTATTACATTTTAGCCTAAATACATGTAAAACCCATTGTATCCCCTCACCCTTTCCACTTTAACCATCTCTTTATATTACATATTACCCTAAATGCATGTAAAACCCATTGTATCCCCTCACCCTTTCCACTTTAACCATTTTCTTTATATTACATATTACCCTAAATACATGTGAACCCCATTGTATCCTCTCACCCTTTCCACTTTAACTATCTCTTTATATTACATATTACCCTATATACATGTAAAACCCATTGTATCTCCTCACCCTTTCCACTTCAACCATCGCTTTATATTACATATTACCCTAAATACATATAAAAAGCATTGTATCCCCTCACCCTTTCCACTTTAACCATCTCTTTATATTACATATTACCCTAAATACATGTAAAACCCATTGTATCCCCTCACCCTTTCCACTTTAACCATCTCTTTATATTACATATTACCCTAAATACATGTATAGTCCATTGTTTCCCCTCACCCTTTCCACTTTAACCATCCCTTTATATTACATATTACCCTAAATACATGTATAACCCATTGTTTCTCCTCACCCTTTCCACTTTAATTATCTCTTTATATTACATATTACCCCAAATACATGTAAAACCCATTCTATCCCCTCACCCTTTCCACTTTAACCATTCTTTATATTACATATTACCCTAAATACGTATAAAACCCACTGTATCCCCTCACCCTTTCCACTTTAACCATGTCTTTGTATTACATATTACCCTAAATACATGTAAAAGCAATTGTATCCCCTCACCCTTTCCACTGTAACCATATCTTTATATTACATATTACCCTAAATACATGTAAAACCCATTGTATCACCTCACCCTTTCCAGTTTAACCATCTCTTTATATTACATATTACCCTAAATACATATAAAACCCATTGTATCCCTTCACTCTTTCCACTTTAATTATCTCTTTGTATTACATTTTAGCCTAAATTCATGTAAAACCCATTGTATCCCCTCACCTTTCCACTTTAACCATCTCTTTATATTACATATTACCCTACACACAAGTAAAACCCATTGTATCCTCTCATTTTTTCCACTTTAAGCATCTCTTTATATTACATATTACCCAAAATACATGTAAAATGCATTGTATCCCTTCACCCTTTCCACTTTAATTATCTATTTATATTACATATTACCATAAATAAATGTAAAACCCATTGTATCCCCTCACAGTTTCCACTTTAACCATCTCTTTGTATTACATTTTAGCCTAAATACATGTAAAACCCATTGTATCCCCTCACCCTTTCCACTTTAACCATCTCTTTATATTACATATTACCATAAATACATGTAAAACCCATTGTATCCCCTCACCCTTTCCACTTTAACCATCTCTTTATATTACATATTACCCTAAATGCGTGTAAAACCCATTGTATCCCCTCACCCTTTCCACTTTAACCATCTCTTTATATTACATATTACCCTAAATACATGTAAAACCCATTGTATCCCCTCACCCTTTCCACTTTAACCATCTCTTTATATTACATATTAGCCTAAATACATGTAAAACCCATTGTTTCCCCTCACCTTTTCCACTTTAAGCATCTCTTTATATTACATATTACACTAAATGCATATAAAACCCATTGTTTCCCCTCACCCTTTCCACTTTAACCATCTCTTTATATTACATATTACCCTAAATACATGTAAAACCCATTGTATCCCCTCACCCTTTACACTTTAACCATCTCTTTATATTACATATTATCCTAAATACTTGTAAAACCCATTGTATCCCCTCACCCTTTCCTCTTTAACCATCTCTTTATATTATATATTAACCTAAATACATGTAAAATGCATTGTATCCCCTCACCCTTTCCACTTTAACCATCTCTTTATATTACATATTACCCTAAATACATGTAAAACCCATTGTATCCTCTCACCCTTTCCACTTTAACCATCTCTTTATATTACCCTAAATACATGTAAAATCCATTGTATCCCTTCACCCTTTCCACTTTAATTATCTCTTTATATTAGATATTACCCTAAATGCATGTAAAACCCATTGTATCCCCTCACCCTTTCCACTTTAACCATCTCTTTGTATTTCATATTACCCTAAATACATGTAAAACCCATTGTATCCCCTCACCCTTTCCACTTTAACCATCGCTTTATATTACATATTACCCTAAATTCATGTATAACCCATTGTATCCCCTTACCGTTTCCACTTTAACCATCCCTTTATATTACATATTACCCTACATACATATAAAACCCATTGTATCCCCTCCCCCTTTCCATTTTAACCATCTCTTTATATTACATATTACCCTAAATACATGTAAAACCCATTGTATCCCCTTACCGTTTCCACTTTAACCATCTCTTTATATTACATATTACCCTAAATACATGTAAAACCCATTGTATCCCCTCACCCTTTCCACTTTAACCATCTCTTTATATTACATATTACCCTAAATACATGTGAACCCCATTGTATCCTCTCACCCTTTCCACTTTAACCATCTCTTTATATTACATATTACCCTAAATACATGTAAAACCCATTGTATACCCTCACCCTTTCCACTTTAACCATGTCTTTATATTACATATTACCCTAAATACATGTAAATCCCATTGTATCCCCTTACCGTTTCCACTTTAACCATCTCTTTATATTACATATTACCCTAAATATATGTAAAACCCATTGTATCCCCTCACCCTTTCCACTTTAATTATCTCTTTATATTACATATTACCCCAAATACATGTAAAACCCATTCTATCCCCTCACCCTTTCCACTTTAACCATCTGTTTTCTATTACATATTACCCTAAATACATGTAATACGCATTGTATCCCCTCACCCTTTCCACTTTAACCATCTCTTTATATTACATATTACCCTAAATACATGTAAAACCCATTGTATCCCCTCACACTTTCCACTTTAACCATCTCTTTGTATTACATTTTAGCCTAAATTCATGTAAAACCCATTGAATCCCCTCACCTTTCCACTTTAACTATCTCTTAATATTACATATTACCCTACATACATGTAAAACCCATTGTATCCTCTCATTTTTCCAACTTTAAGCATCTCTTTATATTACATATTATCCAAAATACATGTAAAATGCATTGTATCCCTTCACCCTTTCCACTTTAATTATCTCTTTATATTACATATTACCATAAACACATGTAAAACACATTGTATCCCCTCACACTTTCCACTTTAACCATCTCTTTGTATTACATTTTAGCCTAAATACATGTAAAACCCATTATATCCCCTCCCTCTTTCCACTTTAACCATCTCTTTATATTTCATATTACCCTAAATACATGTAAAACCCATTGTATCCCCTCACCCTTTCCACTTTAACCATCTCTTTATATTACATATTACCCTAAATGCATGTAAAACCCATTGTATCCCCTCACCCTTTCCACTTTAACCATTTTCTTTATATTACATATTACCCTAAATGCATGTAAAACCCATTGTATCCCCTCACCCTTTCCACTTTAACCATCTCTTTATATTACATATTACCCTAAATACATGTAAAGCCCATTGTATCCCCTCACCCTTTCCACTTTAACCATCTATTTGTATTACATATTACCCTAAATACATGTAAAACCCATTGTATCCCCTCACCCTTTCCACTTTAATTATCACTTTATATTACATATTACCTTAAATACATGTAAAACCCATTGTATCCCCTCACCCTTTCCACTTTAATTATCACTTTATATTACATATTACCCTAAATACATGTAAAACTCATTGTATCCCCACACCCTTTCCACTTTAACCATTGCTTTATATTACATATTACCCTAAATATATATAAAACGCATTGTTTCACCTCACCCTTTCCACTTTAATAATCTCTTTATGTTTCATATTGCCCTAAATACATGTAAAACGCACTGTATCCCCTCACCCTTTCCACTTTAATTATCTCTTTATATTACATATTACCCTAAATACATGTACAACCCATTGTATCCTCTCACTTTTTCCACTTTAAGCATCTCTTTATATTACGTATTAACATAAATACATGTATAACCCGTTGTTTCCCCTCACCCTTTCCACTTTAATTATCTCTTTATATTACATATTACCCTAAATACATGTAAAACCCATTGTATCACTTCACCTTTTCCACTTTCACCATTTCTTTATATTACATATTACCCTAAATACATGTAAAACCCATTGTATCCCCTCACCCTTTCCACTTTAACCATCTCTTTATATTACATATTACCCTAAATGCATGTAAAACCCATTGTATCCCCTCACCCTTTCCACTTTAACCATCTCTTTATATTACATATTACCCTAAATGCATGTAAAACCCATTGTATCCCCTCACCCTTTCCACTTTAACCATTTTCTTTATATTACATATTACCCTAAATGCATGTAAAACCCATTGTATCCCCTCACCCTTTCCACTTTAACCATTTTCTTTATATTACATATTACCTTAAATACATGTGAACCCCATTGTATCCTCTCACCCTTTCCACTTTAACTATCTCTTTATATTACATATTACCCTATATACATGTAAAACCCATTGTATCCCCTCACCCTTTCCACTTTAACCATCGCTTTATATTACATATTACCCTAAATACATATAAAAAGCATTGTATCCCCTCACCCTTTCCACTTTAACCATCTCTTTATATTACATATTACCCTAAATACATGTAAAACCCATTGTATCCCCTCACCCTTTCCACTTTAACCATCTCTTTATATTACATATTAGCCTAAATACATGTACAACCCATTGTATCCTCTCACTTTTTCCACTTTAAGCATCTCTTTATATTACGTATTACCCTAAATACATGTATAACCCGTTGTTTCCCCTCACCCTTTCCACTTTAACCATCTCTTTATATTACATATTACCCTAAATACATGTAAAACCCATTGTATCCCCTCACCCTTTACACTTTAACCATCTCTTTATATTACATATTACCCTAAATACATGTAAAACCCATTGTATCCCCTCACCCTTTACACTTTAACCATCTCTTTATATTACATATTACCCTAAATACTTGTAAAACCCATTGTATCCCCTCACCCTTTCCACTTTAACCATCTCTTTATATTACATATTGCCGTAAATATATGTAAAACGCATTGTATCCCCTCACCCTTTCCACTTTGACCATCTCTTTATATTACATATTACCCTAAATACATGTAAAACCCATTCTATCCCCTCACCCTTTCCACTTTGACCATCTCTTTATATTACATATTACCCTAAATACGTGTAAAACCAATTGTGTCCCCTCACCCTTTCCACTTTAATCATCTCTATTACATATCACTTCCTCATCATCGTTTCTTTTGTTATACAGGAGTTCTTCACATTTCTTTTCCATAAACACCAAACAACAAATATAATTTTATCCCAGTTTCAATTTCTTTTTCACTCCCAACCTTATGTGTTCCATATATCACTGTGACTCTGTCCATTTCTATGTTTTTGAATACTTTCCAGTCATAAACATCTTTCAGTATTGTCTAGAAAATTTAAATTTTCTTACAATCCAAAAAAACAAGATTCCAATGTCTGTTCGGTATTTCAGCGTTTACACATTCTTTATTGTATCATTTTATGTTTCAGGTTACTTTTCACTGGCAGTCCAATAACAAACACAGCAGAAAATACACTTCCTTCAAAAAATATTTAAGTCTTTGCTGGCTCTTCCTAATTGCGTTTTTGTATTCCCCTCTCCCATTCCCGCTAGGATCAATATAATAGTGCACTTTCATTATTTTTATACCATTCTTTCCTTTCCATCTCTGCTTCATGTATATCATAGGTTCATAAGTAAGTACTACGCTAGCTGCTCTTGTGGGCCATTTTAAGCCTTTATTGTATTTTCTTATTTCTTCGAAACATGTTGTTTCCCTTTTCTTACCCCCACGTGTCCCCTTAGCTTTATATTTTTCAAATAAAAATTTCCTAGTATTGTTTTTTTTTTCAGACACTTTTTTAACACTCAAAATAAATGTATTGACACAAAGAAAACAAACTGGATTTATTAAATTTAGTCCTTTTCTTTTACATTGCTGGATTCAGCTTTGTTCCCTGTAGAAAACCAAAAAACACACCCAATAATTCAGTTTCAATACCGCTTGGAAACATGTACACACAACCTAAATCTGTTAGCTTTCCTAAAATATGTGTGTTTAACATATATACCCTTTATCTTATGGACAACTGAAACACCGTCCACCATTCTGTCAACTTTCATTTTTTTTACAACTTCTTTCCCTTGTATTATTACTACTTGCTCCCTTCCAAACTTAACCCCTTAGAACATCAGTGTCCGTTCTGGTAAAATTAATTCCTCCCATTCTTACCACATCTCCAAACCCTTTACCTTTTAACTTATTTAATAGCAATCATACTCTACCAAAAATGTTCTTTTCTGTAAATTATCTCTTTCATCCAATGTTTGTTCTTGGCTATTCAGACCACATCATCTGCATAGGTTAACATTAATGGTAACCTTATCTCTTCCTTACCTTCTCATCTACCATCTTCTAAACTTGGTCTACATGTTTGATAACTGTCTTCATTACCATCACAAACAGTCATATGCTGAATGGACAGCCTTACTGTACCCCTCTTCCCTGTCTTATTTTTTTCCTGTACACCCATTCATCATCACAGACACACAAGAATTTGATGAATTGTTCTCACTATCCTTATTCTACCTTGCATTTTTTAAGCTGTTCAACATTTCTCCACGATCAGTACTACTGAATGCCTTAGTCACATTACATACTGTTACCTCTCCCACTCCTTCCCCTTATCTATACACCCAACCACTGCCTTAGCCATTCTTAGCATTTAATTTGCTCTTCACCTTTAACCCCAAACACACCCTCATCCATTTCTTCTTTCATGACACCCACCATCTTTTTTCTGAATAATCTTTATAAATATTTTATAGTCAGTATTTCTCAATGTAACTGGTCTCCAGTTTTTATTTCTTTCCCCTCCTTTTTCCATATACATTTTAAAGCACTCTTACAAATCTCTTCTTTAAACCTTCCTTCAGCCAATCATTCATTATTTCCAGAAAAATGTCCTTTACATAATTTGACATTTCTTTATAAAAAAACTATACCGTAATCCATCCGGACCTGATGCAGATTCTTTTCCTTCCTTTATAACATCCTGTCTTTCCCATCACTTCCTTTTTCCATTTCTTCTACTACTACCTTTTTCGTCTTCTTTACTTTCCATTCACCCCATCACATTTTTTTCTCATACATATTCTGTACATACCTTTCAACTATATCAATAATTTCCTCTTGTTTATATTTTAACTGCCCTTTTTCATTCTTCATCACATTCATGTTTCCTCTCATTACATATCAAGTTATTAACCAAAATGGGGAAATTTCTTTTTTCCCTTTAAAATAATACTTTTATATAAATGTCATTCTTTCTATTTTTTTATATACTCCTGTATTTTTTCTTCTTCGAGACTTTCCCCTGCCCTTTTTCTACTATTCCTTCACGCATTTCTATTTTCTTATTATGTATCACCTTTTCCTTCTCCCTCTGCTGTCTAAATTTTTTAACACATTTATTGAATTATCGCTTAAGACATGGGCAAACATACATTTATATAAAAGTAAACAAACCATGTTAACATGCTCACAGTTGCAAACATACATCATATATATTCTTTCATACAATTATCATCAATCCAACATTACAGAAACCACTCAATTCCTGCATTCCCTTAACCCTCACTCCTTCTCCAAAACATTATTCTGCATGCATTGTTCCCACAGTTTCCATTTTTTTCTGTATAATCTGCTCCTACTCCTTTCTAAAGATCCCACTTCCATTTTTTTTAATTCTGTCACAATCTTCACTATTGCAAATACATATGGTTTAGACTTTGGTTTTTATTTTCTAGCAATGCTCTCTCTCTAATTTTAAGTTACATTTTTTTAATCTTTTCTTTGTCCACCATCCACCACTTTATCAAACTGCCATGAAATGGCTTCATTGTCATATGATCTTCCCACAGTTGCCCTCTTTCATTTTTAAGATATTCCATTTCTTCAAATTTTCCTCAGACTTTTTAGCCCTTATCCTTCTTTTATTATATTTTCATTCACTCTTATTATTGCTCATACAGACCTATGATCTGAAAACTTTGCTTCTCTAATTCCATCTTTTATTTCTTTCATGTAATCTGTAAACAAAATATAACCACTCTCTGCTTTAAATAACCCTGTTGTAGATCAGACTGCAAGTGTTGTGTGTGCTATATCTTTCAGAAGCATGTCAATACTACTGTATGTTTTGGATGCAAAGAGTTTATTTTGGCAAGTGATGCTTGATTGTAAATGCTCATTTCTAACTACTTTTGGTACTCTGTTTGGGAGATACAGATTCCTAAGGATGCCATTTGAAATAAGTTCTTCAAGTGAAGTATTTCAGTGTGCAGCCATAATAGCAGATGATTTATTAGTTGGAGGCAATGGTGAAGCAGAGCATGATAATGTACAAGCTCTACAGTGTTTTCTAGGCATGATCAACTATTTAGGCAAGTTCATACCAGACCTCAGTGAGTTGACACCACCTTTAAGAGAGCTAACATGCAAACATGTTGCATGGTCATGGTTGGAACAGCACCGGAAGGCATTTGAAGACCTCAAGCATAAAATTGCCACCCCACCTACATTAAGATACTATGATGTGAACAAACCAGTTACTCTTTCCTGTGCTGCTTCAAAATTTGGTTTTGGTGCACTTATACTTCAAGAGGACAGACCAATAGCCTATGCATCTAAAACACTAACCCAAACTGAGATGCAGTATGCTAAAATTGAGAAGGGGCTTTCAGCAATAGTATTTGCATGTTCCAAGTTTCATGGTTATATTTATGGTTGAGCTATTCAGACTGAAACTGATCATCAACCTCTAGTTACTATTCTGAAGAAGCCTATGCATTCCGCTCCAGTGAGATTACAGAGAATGATGCTCAAATTGCAAAAGTACAATTTCAAAATGGTCTACACAAAAGGCAAATTGCTCTATCTGGCTGATACATTATCCAGATTGCTCAGAAAGCTTGATGTAGAGAATTTTGACTTTGATGTAATGTCAGTGCATAATTTTTGCACCACTAGACTTGATGAGTTAAGAGATCACACTCAGACTGATCCAATTTTGTAAAACCTCAATCACCACATTAATGCTGGATGGCAGTCAAAGCAATCTAGTGTACCACCTGAAGTGCAAACCTATTTTCCTTACAGAGATGAACTGTTGATGAAAGATGGCATTATTTTCAAATGTCCTAAAGTTGTTGTTCCTGCTTCCTTATAACAAGAATATATCCATTTTGCATCGTGGTAACCCAGGATCCACATCCACTAAGAAAAGAGGAAAAGAGCTACAGAATTAGTATTTTAGCCTTCATTACCCAAAGACGTTGATAGAATACTTGCTTATTGTTCAGTATGTAATAGTACTAGACTCCATTTGCAAAGAGAACCACTTCGCCTCAGTCCAGTTCCTGAACTACCTTGGTCTACTGTAGCAACTGATATCTTTGAGTGGAACAATCAACACTTTTTGGTTTTGGTAGACTCTTATTTGAATTGGTTTGAGATTGATCTACTACTAATATCCACTGCTGTTATTACTAAGTTGAAACATTATTTTTCAGTTCATGGTAGTCCACACAAACTTTTTTCTTGACAATGGTACACAATTTACTAGCTAGTTGTTTCAGAAATTTGCAAAAGAATGGGACTTTGTACATTTCACTAGTAGTCCTGAATATCCTCAGTCCAGTGGTCCAGCTGAACGAGCAGTACAGAGTGCAAAGCAATTGCTTGAAAGGTCAAAGCATAACAATACTGATGTGTTCTTGAATTTGCTTAATCCCAGAAACATACCCCATGATGGTATTCATGGCTCACCTGCTCAAAGATTACTTTCCAGGCAAACTAGAACTACGCTACCCATTACTTCTAGTTTATTGAAGCCTAAACCTAACAACAATAAAACCATCAAGGCTCAATTGTTGAAGAATCATAATATCCAGAAATCTAGTTACGACAGATCAAGCAGATTACTTCGTCCATTGAGGGAAGGAGAGACAGTACAAATCCAGAGGACAAAATGTTTTGATCGAATAGGACAGATTACAGGCATCTGTGCCAAGACAAGATCTTACCTGGTAGACTCCAAAGGTGTTGAGTATAGGAGGAACCGTAGATATCTTCTTCCGGTACCAGAATCATCATCATCACAACATTGCCTCTGTGATGTAGATTCCAAATCTAAGAATGAATCAGACACTGTTCCCATACCTGAATGTTTTCAAAATTCTGATTCCATCCCAGAAAATGATTTGAACATTCCACAGGTCAACCATTTTGTGGAGACAGTTCCAGTTGTTAAATCTCATTTGCAGTTTTATGTCACACGATATGGGCGAGTATCTAAGCCTAGTATGAAATACTCAGAAACGTGGACTTCATTATATATATCTGTATATTTAGTATTGTATAATGCATGACATAAAATTGCCTGTGATTTCTGCATGCCTCATAACGTTACACGATCTATTTCTCAAAGTGGGAGGATATAGATCAAAGTGCTAGTGATTTGTGTGCTGTATCTTTAAGAAGCATGTCAATGCTATACGTACACTTATAAATTCCAGACACGCACAATCCCTAGTGCCATTTTGAAAGAACAGCCAGGGAGAGAGCATGCAAGATCGCAGTTGTTAATTTGTATATAAGTTGCTTAAGTTAAAAGTCAGTAAACTTCTATAGTGATGTGACTGTATAAAATGAAGCTGCTTGAACAAAACCCATGAAGACTCTTCTGTTGTATCCTCGATAGGAGAGCTACACCTGTCTTATAAGTATATTCTTTCCCTTTACCTGTTTGTAACCTACCATTATTTGCAACCTCTCTCAGCATTTTTTACGTCTTGTGCATTTTCCCTTTCTTCTTTCTTAAATTACAGTTAACGTCTCCCATCACAATAATAGGCATATTTACTGTCTCATAATTTTGAATTCCCTCAAACATGTTTTCTTCCAGTTACATTTTTATATGCATACACTACTAATACTACTATTTTACACACCTTCTGCCCTTTTCTTACGCACTACAACTCTCCCTGCTCGCACCACCATTATATCAAATATTTTAATCTCTTCATTTTTAGTAATACTGCAATACCTAAATATGTATCATTCCCTATAGTCCACATCACTTTTCTTTTCCACATCATCTCAAATGCCACCCTTTTCCTTTTATCTGTACATTTTATGTAAAGTAAAGAAATTATCTCTGTATCTATTTTTTGATATAATTCAAACACCGCAATTCTTCTAACATCACTTTTCATGCTATTCACATCCATTGATGCTGCACTTGGATTAACCTTTTCCCTTTTGGCATTTTCCCCACTTCAACTTTTGGCCTCCTTTTTCTATTCCTCACTCTTCCCCCATAGAAGCTTCTGCTTTTTTTCTTACTTATAGTTCATATCTTCCTCTATTTCTAATACCTCAAACCTGTTTTCCATCTGTATATGCATTTTTTAATGTATTAGTTTTTGGACTTCATCTAATACAGCTTTTTCTATATTTTATCTTATACTTCCCCACCTCCATCCTTTTATCATTCACTTCCACCCTGCCTTGCATAAAAACTTGTTCTCCCCATCATTCTGTCTGTGCTCTTCAATATGTGGACTGTCAAACCAAAAATGCTCCTCAATTCCACATTTCCTACAATATGGTTTACAGTTTTTTCCAAGAGTGTCCAAATTCTCCACACCTTTTTTACAGTCTTGAATTAAATGTGATTTATTCTCATAGAAAAAAAACATGTTTTAGGCTGTCCCCAGTGCTTAACACTTACTTTTCCCCCCATTTATTATTATCACATTAGGCACATATTGTAATTTGCTTTTTTCTGTTTTTAAGATATATAAACTTCCCATCCACCAGTCAATACTTTTCTGTCAGCTGCAATTTTTTTAAAGTCAAGCACATCCTGACATAAGCTTACAAAAATCAACAGAGGTTTCTTTTTAACTGTACATTTACATTTTGATAAATATAGTCCTTCCAATGAGAGATGTTACTTCTCCTTCACATTCAGTAATAATTGTTTCTGCTAATACAAATGTTTCAAAGTTATTTCATATAAAGTTTCAGTTCCTGTGTGTACTCATGCCCTAATGTCAGATAAACTGAATCCTAAGGACTTAACAATATTGTCTAATACACAGTACCTGTTTATTTGTTTTCACCCACACAGCAGGCCTATTCTTCCAGCTGTCAACAGCTCTAGTCTGCCTCCTCTGTACCTGCAGATCCTTTTCTTTCTGCACTCTTTCACTGGAACCTGCTGCTGATGTATAACCATTTACTCTAAAACACTGCTGTCAGTCTCTCTCTGTTTGCTGCTCTCTGTTATAGCTTCCTGAAGCCCAGCACAGAGCATGCCCTTAAATTCAGTTACCCCATTGGCCAAACATGTCCTCCCTGTATCCCCGTCATCATTTACAGCATCCTTCAGTCTGTCACCTCATTGCTGCCAAATAGTTTGCCCATTACCACACTTCATTGCATGGCCTCCGACTTCTGGTTCTGTTTCTTCCATCATTTTGTAAAACAGACTTATCTAGACCCCTGATTCCACAATATTCACTTCCAAAACATCTGTTTCATTCTGAATTCCAGTTTCTTCTCCAGCTCATTCACACTCATAGCCTCCATCCTAGAATCAGCAATCAGCCCTCTGGTGCCACCTAGCCATCATCTCAGAGTAGGAGTTTATTTGTAAACATTCATACATTTCATATTATTTACATATTCACATATTCAGATATTTGCATTATTTACATGAATAACATCACTCATTACATCATCAACTTCTTAAGTATTCCCACACCCTTTTACCCACAGCCAAAACCATATTTTCTCCAATGTTTTTATCAATGTCCATTTTCCATTGTATTTCATCTCATTAAGTCTCTCATTCCATATTATCCATGATACATAAAATATAACTCTCCATTTTCTTTGCCTTTTTCTTGAGTTCTTGTTCTATAATAACCATATTATATCATGTCCATACTTAACATTTCAATTTTCAAGTAATTTTTAATCAAATCATGTTTACATACTTTCCACAACTCTTGAATTCTTTCACATTTTAAAAATACTTGTTCTGTAGTTTCAAACTCTTTACACTTATTACATATTCCATCCTGTTTACTTTTGTATGCCATATTTGCTTTTACTGATAATTTACCTATGGACAACCTCCACAAAAAATCATTACAATCTTTAATTGTTTTATAATTTGTATTTGTTATTATTTTTTCTTATTTATCTCTAACTCTTTCCGCAGATCAACAAAATAAAATGATTTGATAATATTAAGATGCCAGTCCTTTCTGTTCTTTTTCTATTGCATCCTTTTTAGTTTCCATAATACAAGTTTACCATGAGATCCTTTCATTTCTTCATTAATAACACTTTTACTTTTTTCATTCCCATTTCTTCCCAAACTTCCTTGTATTTGCAATATATTATTCTCTCTACCAATGTTTTATTATCTTTCATAACTCCTTTTAATACTTTATACATATTAAAAGATGCTGCATATACAATTGGGTTTATCAATCCCAACCCCCCTGCTCTTCTTTCATGTTTAAAATGTATCTCTTTACGGGGTTCAGTCTTGACCCACAGAGGAATGAAAATATTATCATCATAATTTCTTTTTCATACCTCACTGGTAACATGTAAATGTTTGCAACATAGGCTGTTTTACCCAATGTTATAGCGTTTATGAAATGAGCTTTATTTCTGTATGAAAATCTATGATGTGAAGTTGTTAAATTTCGCCGTTTATTCTCACTGATGGGTTCGGAGCCGATCCTCTGCTCCGACACGGCTGATAGCAAAGCTCAAGGTTTGCCAGTAGCTCGAGACC
This sequence comes from Protopterus annectens, assembly GCF_019279795.1. Classification (NCBI taxonomy): domain Eukaryota; kingdom Metazoa; phylum Chordata; order Ceratodontiformes; family Protopteridae; genus Protopterus; species Protopterus annectens. Next base: position 135,469,509 of record NC_056739.1, read on the forward strand.
AAGCCCCTTATCCCACAATGCACTGCTGGAATTACCCCAGATCTAGTTTGCCGTGGCAAGAGAGATATCGGTTATCCAGCTAGCTTGGACCATTTGTGAGAAAAAATAGCAAGTTTTGATAAAAAATTTTTCCTTTTCTCTTAGATATTTTCATATAGATAGTTTGAGTGTTAGTGTTAAAAATGTTAATAACAGAATCAGTAGTTTCTGATAGTTAGTGCCCTGTTGGCTTAGTTGTTTTGTGTGGGCCTTTTAGCCCTATTTAGAGTTAATAATCTCTTTTTTCTTATAGTCAGAGTTTTTCTCAGTGGGCCTGTTTAGCCCTGTATTTGTAAATTTATAGTTTAACTGCCATAGATAGTACCCGGTTTGGGCTTAGTTGCTTTCCTTAGTTAGTGGGTTTTTACAAGGAAAGTAAAGACTTCACTGTATTAGTTTCAGTATACTGGTTTTTGTTTTCTACTGTTTACTATGTCGGATGACAAGGAAAAGTCCCATCCTAAATCGGAATTCAAGAAATGCCCAAATTGTGGGCAGAAAATGTCCGTCGCTGACGGACACATTCAATGTGTTTACTGTCTGGGGGCTAAACACCTCCAAGACACTTGCAGCATTTGCCATTCCTTTTCTTCAAGAGTCCTCCTGGAGAGAAGGAGGAAGCTAATTGACAGGGGATTACTGCAGCATTCCTTTTCTGGGGTGTTGAGTAGCCATGAAGGTACGAGCATGTCTTCCAAATCCTCCAAATCTACAAAATCTACGGACCCCAAAGTGGCAAAAAAAGCAAAAGCTTCAGAGGGAGGGTCATCGGTTCCACAGACCTCAGAACCGAGTGTCCCTTTGAGTCAGAGCCAGCTCCCAGTATTGGAGCCGGTCTCTGAGGTTCCCTCTTCTCCTCTGCTCCAGTCAGCACCTTCAGTGCTTTCATCTAAGTCCTTAGTCAGCCTTTCAAATTTGGACATGGATCAGCTACTGCAGAAGCTTTTACAGGCACCAGGACTTGCCAAATTGTTGTCGGCCCCGACCAGCTCATCGGTGCCGAAGACCATTGAACCGGATTTGTCTACTCCTCCTCCAAGCCGTACTGGACCCTTGGAGCCGAAGGAACCCAAACCGATGATTGTCGAACCCTTGGAGCTGATACCCACACTGGTGTTATCGGCTCCATCTACTCGGATGTCCTCGGCACCGACCGAGGACTCTAGGAGCCGACGTTCTCCCATCGGGTCCGGGGAGAATAGTTGGACCAATTTGTCGGTGCTGACTCTTCCTCTCAGGGCTTCAGCTCGGATGAGCTCGGCTCCTACCTCGGGCTCGGAGCCCATGGTTTTGGTGCGAGAGGATCGGACGGTCCTTTCGGGTCCATCTACTCCTTCTCGTTGGAGCCATGGTGCCTTCGATGCTATGAGGAGAGTCCTGTCTCCAAAGACAACATTAGCATCGGTTCGGCCTTCCCTCTCTCCTCAAGCTCCTGTGTCTACTTCTTTGTCTACTGGCCCCCCTAAGTGTAGAGACCCTGAGCCTCAAGTACCCCCACAGGGCATCCCCTGCTCTTCTGAGATCTCCCCAGATCCCCCCACTGACGAGGTGCCCAGGAAGAGACTGTGCAAGAGGAGGCACTTAGATTCCCCACAGGAATCTTAGACATCTGACACGGACTTGGATGAGTCAGAAGGGTCCCCTCGATGCCCCTCTGAGGATATCTCCTTTGCAGAGATATTAGAGATCCTTAGTTAGAGGGGCGATTGGCAGTCCAAGACCCCTACTGAGAATGAGTCCATGCTCTTGAAAGCTTTTGGGTCTCAACCTTCCACTTCTTGGGTGTCTCTGCCTTATGACGAGCTCATGGAACTGATTTCTCATAAGGCGTGGGAGTCACCGGAGGCCATGGAACCTGTCCCTTGCAAGCCAAATAAATTCATGTCTGCCCCAGTGGACAATCCATTTTTGACCAAGGGAGTGCCTGTTGATGCCATGGTGGTAGCTGCCGCCACCAAAAAGGAAGTGTCTGAAACATCCGCATCTATCCATCCTCCTAACAGAGATTCTAGGATCATGGATAGATATGGGAAATGCATGTTTAGTTCAGTGACTTTTTCTCTGTGATCACTGAACTACTTAACCCATTTTACGAGACTACAAAGAGATCTCCTGAAAGAGCTAGGAGATACTCTCCAGGGTATGGTAGCTGCAGGGGTGGCCGACAAAGTCAACGCACAGCTCGCTATCCTAAATTCAGTTGTAAATTCGTCCATGCATCTCATATCTTATGCAGCTGATGGTTCAAGTAGAGCTGCTAGTTTGGGCATTGCTCTCCGAAGACAAGCCTGGATGCATCTCTGTTCCTTTGCGGAACCCTTTAAGTCTTCCTTTATCTATACCCCATTTGATGGCTCATCACTGTTTGGGCCTAAAGTAAAGGAAACTTTAACCAGGTGTAAGCAGGAAGGCAAGACCTTATCTGCCGTTGGAGTCCATTCTTCTACCCCTACCCCAAGGGCCCTAGGGGAGGGAAAATGTGGTTCTGAAAAGCACAGGGAGCCTTTCAGGACACACATGGAGAAACCCCCTCTAGAGGCAGAGGAGGGGGTTATAACTGAAGATGCCACCCTCCCGGCAGAGGGGGTCCACAGCAACAGGGTGACAGGGGTCAGTTCTCTAGTCAACCCTACCAGCACCCCTGAAAGGGGGCCCGGCTGTTTGTCTCTGGATGCAGTCGGGGGTCACTTGTCTTTGTACCCAGAAGCCTGGCTAAACATAACATCAGATACATGGGTACAAAGCATCATTTCCAGAGGATATTTCATACCGTTCTCTACCCCTCCCATTCCTGTAAATAGAATCCCAGATGTTCCACCCAGTCTCAGGGAACAAGCAATTGGAGAGGTCCATAGATTGCTAGGAAAAAAGAGTCATCCAACCAGTCTCAGCAGACCAAGTTGGATTCGGAACTTACTCAAGATTCTTTTTGGTACCAAAGAAAACAGGGGACTGGAGACCTATCTTGGACCTCAGCAGACTCAACCAGTTCGTAAAGAAAGAGAAGTTCTGCATGGTCACGCTTCTGTCCATTCTTCCCTTCCTAGGGAAAGGCGATTGGATGTGCTCCATAGATCTCAAGGATGCGTACTATCACATAAAGATGAACAGACGCTCCAGAGATCACCTGCATTTCCGGCTGGGAGACAATCATTACCAGTTTTGAGCCCTGCCCTTTGGTCTCACTTCAGCCCCCAGAGTGTTCACCAAATGCATGGCAGTGGTCACGGCTCAACTGAGGCGTCTAGGATTCCAGGTATTTCCATACTTAGATGATTGGCTCCTCACCGCTAACACCAGGCATCAATTGACTCAGGCAATGCAATACACTCTGACACTCTGCCATCAATTAGGCATTGCAATCATCTTCGAAAATTCTGCCTTATTGCCATTGCAGCATACCGGTTTTATAGGAGCAGAGTTAGATACCTCAACTACCAGTCTACGTCTTCCAATCGAAAGAGTCTCACTTCTCCATCAACACATCAGCTCACTGGTGTCAAAGAACAAAGCTACAGCAGCAGAGGTCTTGAAGGTGCTAGGTTTGATGGCGGCAGCAATCCTGGCTATACCACTCGCAAGGATGCATATGCAAATTCTTCAATGGCTCCTCTTTGCTCAGTGGTCTTACCAGAAACTACCGATGCACCACATGATTCTCCATACGGATTCTTGCAAGAGAGACCTTCGGTGGTGGTTGACGTCTCTTCATGTCACAATCGGAAGACCTTTTGTCGTCCCCCCCGTAGCCACTGTGACCACGGACGCTTCCCTGATAGGGTGAGGGAGGCATTTTCAAGGAAAGACTGCCCAAGGCACATGTATGGATAAAGAGTCACATCTGCACATCAATGTTCTAGAGTTGAGAGTGGTACTTCTGGCGTTGCAGTACTTTCAGGACTCTCTTCCTCTAGGAACTATTGCAATTCAGACAGACGTCATGTCAGTAGTCTGGTACTTGAACAAGCAAGGTGGAACCAAGTCTTACCCCCTTTGTCGAGAAGCCCTCAGGGTCTGGCAGTGGGCTGCATCATCCCAGCGTTTTCTGTTAGCAATGCACATCCCGGTGAAATCCAACGTGATAGCGGACAAGCTAAGCAGGGCAATATTAATCCCTCACGACTGCAAACAACAGGTTGCGGAGTTGATTTTCCACAAATGGGGCCAGCCTTGCTGCGACCTCTTTGCCAGCCACATCAATTCAAAATGCAGAAGCTACTTTGCCCTAATACCACCTCTGGGACATCCCCCGAGAGATGCACTCTTACACAATTGGCCCCGGGTCTCCTTTATGCATTCCCACCCTTCCCATTGATACCCAGATTTTTACAGAAAGCAAAATTGCTGGGAAGGACTGTTATTCTCATAGCCCCCTACTGGCGTCGACAGATTTGGTTCCCGTTTCTCCACCATCATCTGTTGGAAGATCCATGGATCCTGCACCCAGTTCCGGACCTTCTGACGCATCCGTCAGGGGACTTCCATCCTTCACTGCAGTCCCTGAAACTGACTGCTTGGCTAATCCACTTCCCCAAATTGCCAGGCTTCATTCAATTTCAGAAGATACAAGACAAATTCTCTTGTCCTCTCACAAGCCATTCACCAGGAAATTATACGGCAGTAAGTGGAAAAGATTCTCAATTTGGGAAAAACACGCAGAAAATTGACCCTTTCTGAGCTCCGTCCATTTTAGAATTCTTGACAAAGATTTTTAAGGAATGGGCAGCAGCTGCTACAGTTTGAGTCCAGTTAGCTGCCATCTCAAATTTCCACCTTGGATTTGGTGGCTCAAATGTTAAGGGCCATAAGTTATCTAAAACTTTTCTTAAAGGTGTTCTTCACGAGACCTCCTGTCAAATTTCCTTATTCTCCCTGGAATTTTAACTTTATGCTGTCTCAAATTATTCTTCCCCCTTTTAAACCAACATCTTCTTGTGATCTCAAATATTTATCCTGGAAAACTATTTTTCTCATGGCCATTACTTCTGCCCACAGAGTGTCAGAACTTCAAGCATTATCTGTCAGACCACCTTACATGAATTTCCATGCTGATAGAGTATCTCTCAAAACAAACCCCTCATTTTTACCTAAAGTCTGTTCTGAATCCAATATCAATCAGGTCATTGAGCTGCCAGTCTTTTTTCCCAACCACTCTAACAAATTGGAATACATGCTGTACAAACTTGATGTACACAGACAGCTCAGATTTTATCTTGACAGAACTAAGGATATTAGAAAATCAGATCAACTTTTTGTATCCTTCTCAGAAGCCAGAAAAGGTAATCCAGTGGCTAAAAAAACTTTATCTAAATGGTTATCAGATTGTATATTGTTTGTTTATGCGAATGCGAGCATGCCATTGACACGCAAACCTAAGGCTCATTCTACCAGAGCCGTTTCTACGTCTTCTGCCTTTCAAGCTAAATTGCCCCTTGACAATATTTGTGCTGCATCCAATTGGTCTAAGCCTCATACCTTTATCACTCATTACAAAGTAGATAAGGCTTCCAGGGACAGGTCTTCCTTTGGTTCCATGGTACTGAAGAACGTACTTCCATGAGCCACCCAAGATTGAGGGTGCTAGGGACGCTACCCATCAGTGAGAATAAACGGCGACATTTAACAACTTCACATAAAAAAGTTATGTACTTACCATAAAGTTCCATGTGAGTTGTTTATCTCACCTTTATTCTCACGCCCTACCTTCTTCCCCCTCCTGGCTGACAGTTGACTTAGAGGGTCTATATTATAACATCGAAGTCTAAAAACATCGAATGTTATAATATCGAACCCATTCAATCGAAACACCAGAAAACCGAACAGTCAGAATAGCACATTTTTTCCCAGGGAAAAAATTTGCTGTTCCAACAAACATACACACAACTCAAGCACACCAAAATAAATAATCCACACACATACACTTCATGAAACCCTACACTAAACCAGACATACACCACTAGCTACCCACTTACCTTAACTCAACCCTAACCCTAAGGTCCCTAACTATCGCACACTCACCTTACTCGCTCCCTAACCCTAACTCACCTACCCCACCCTAACTCTCACATCCACACAATTGCACATTTATCTGACCTGCACCCTAACCCTAACTCAAACTACCCCTAATCCTAAAGTCTGTCACTACCGCACACTTACCTCACCAGCGCCCTAACCCTAAGGCCCCTAACTACCGCACACTCACCTTACCCCAGTCCGTTCACTCACTTACCTTAACCCGGTCCGTAATCATCACACCACACTTCTGAACTCAATCCGTAACCTCCGTTCGCTCACTTCCCTAAACCCGGTCCATAACCATTGCACCATAGTGCTGTAAATAGCGAAGCCACGGAATGGACCACTGAAATCTTACCCTAGGTAAAATTTCAATGTTCCAAGGCTTCGCTATTGTTAGCTTTCACTCTAAAGGGTTCGATATTATAACATTCGAAATTTTAAAACATTTGATGTTATAATATAGACCCGACTTAGAGGCTAGTACCATCCTGGTTATTCAGTATTTCTTATTCCCCTTCGAGAAGTGCTTCCTTGTAGAAATAAATATAAGAGTATATATATTTTTACTCGCAGCAAACAAGATCTGAGGTAATTCCAGCAGTGCATTGTGGGATAAGGGGCTTGGCCTCGAGCTACTGGCAAACCTTGAGCTTTGCTATCAGCCGTGTCAGAGCCGAGGATCGGCTCCGAACCCATCAGTGGGAATAAAGGCGAGATAAACAACTCACATGGAACGTTATGGTAAGTACATAACTTCTTTTTTTCCAGAAAGCAATCATATCTTTGATTCTTTTAATAACTTTGTCCCATTGCTCATATTTATATTCACTTCTACCAAATACTATACCGAATATCTCTATACACTTTTCATTATATTCTACACCTCCTATTATACCTTCATCATCAAATCCCTTACTTTTTCTCTTTATTTATACTTAAACCAAATTTCTTTAATATTATACTTAATTTTTCATTTCTTCCACCCACAACTTATTTTTAGCAATTATTACAATGCCATCAGTGAGCCGCGGTAGTACAGCAGTAACGTTGTTATCTCACAGCAAGAGGTTCTCCCATTCGATTCGCGGCGTGGCTTGGGAGGGCCTTCTGTGTGGAGTCTGCATGTCCTCCCCACAGTTGGGTAGCGTCAAAAGCATGCATGCGTAAATGGGCGTGCCTTTGTTGAAGGTTGGGCATTGAGCTGGCACATCGGCGTTTCGTAAAAATTTACTGCCAATCATTAGCGGACCAGAGTTCCGCTGTGGTGACCCCTTACTGGGGAAAAGCCGAAAAGACAAATATTACAATGCCATCAGTGCAAGTATGCATTATCTGTATTTGTACTTCCTTCATCATTTTATATCCTCCGCCAGAGCCATGGCCTAAAGTTAAATGCCAAAAAATGCATAGTCATACCCTTCGGGAAAAACAAGGTTACCCCTAGCTACCATATAGGTGGCAACCCACTGAGCACAGAAGAAGTTATCAGGGACCTGGGGACCCAGGTTGACAGTAGCCTGTCATTCGACACCCATGTAGCTAAAGTAGTTAGGAAGACCTTCTACATTGCCCACCTTATCATGAAGGGATTCACATCTAGATCAAGGGAGGTCATAGTCTCCCTATACTCATCACTCATCAGACCAGTGATTGAGTACAATGCCCCATTCGGAATGTATCTGACCCGACACTTGCAGCAGCTGGAGAGGCCACAAAAGTTCCTCACCAAAAGGATAAAGGGTCTCAAAAATCTGTCCTATGCTGCCCGACTGAAAGAACTCCAGCTCTATTCAGTCGCCACGCTTGCTCAGAGGTGACCTTTGCCTGACATACAAGGCCATGTCAAATCCAGATTTGATGAATATGCTTCACCTCAAAAAATCTAGATCCGTCAGAGCCACAAGGGCGGGAGACTTAAACCTCGACACGACTATTAATAGGACGTGCTGGAGGGATAGATTCATCACCCAAAGACTCCCTATGCTGTGGAACAAAATCCCGGTATGTGAGGCAGAGCACCTCGCTGGCCTTGTTCAAGAGAAATCTTGACCAATGGATGGGAGATCACAGATATACCCCAGGGATTACCTCAGTGTCACTACTAGACAGAGGCACAGCAAAATAATGGGTATAGTTCCCCATACTAAAGGGGTGGCGTAAGCCACAAAACTATGGGCTAGGCTTGTAAATGCCCTCGGGCAGATAGCCTAGTATGAACCTATGAACCTATGAACCTATTATGTGTCATTTTATTTATTTTCCTAACTCCTACATTAATGACTAATGAAAATATTACACTGCTGGCTTGATTTATTCCACACTCTATTTTCACATCTTCCCCAGTCCAACCATTTATGTTTAATGTCACATATTTTTTCATATATTGATTTAATAATATCTAATATTCTGTCCCTTGTGTTATATGCCTGCAACATTCTCCACAATGCTTCATATTGAATATTATCATATGCCTTACTTACATCACCTATCATAACCTTTATTTCTACTTTTTTATTGATAATGTCATCAATTACTTCTCTTATTAACCACAGTAAATTGTGACTTCCCTTTCCTTTTCTTCCAAACAAATTTTGCTCATATAACCTTTTCATTTTACATTGTACTCTTTTAGCTATTATTCTCATAAAAATGTTATAGCCCGTATTATTTAATGTTATAGGTCAAGAATTTTTTTATCTCATCTTTATTTCCTTTCTTAAACATGAATTTTAAAACCTCTATACAAATTTCCGTGTACATAATCCCTGTTTCCATCCATTCATAACTTGTATTAATACCATTTTTGCCAGTCTTCCCATTTCTTTATACATATTCTATTCAATTCCATCTAATCTCATGTAATCCTGTGGCTGAATTTGTTAATATCTTTCATAATCTCATTCAGCTCATTTATATTTTTTTTTTTCTAAATATTCATTGTCTTCTTTATTAGATCTCTCACCATTGTAAAATTGTGCTATGTCCATTTCTCTTTTGCCATATAAATCTAGTACATAGTTCTTAATTATTTCATATACTCCTTCTTGCTTCTTAACTTGTTTCCCTTCTTTATTTTTTTAATTTTCTTATTATTTTTCTTTCATTATTTTAGATAAAGATCACACTACTTCCTCTTTTTTCCTTTTAAGCAATATTTTTGCTTATATAACAAATTATTTTTTTTATTTTATACATTTCTTTTTCATATAATATTGTATCCTTTTCTACTAAACCATTAAAAAGTTCTTTACTTGAGTCTGTATTCCATTTTTTATCTTGTCCTCTTCTTTTCTACACATTGTAAAATACCTTTTTATATTTCTTACAGATTGTATGCACCAGATGGTTTAATTTTTATAGAAAGGTTTCATACTAATATGCTGTTTCCATAATTCTATAAACTCTTTTCTCTCTCCCATACCTAATTCTTTTTATTCCTTTTCCTATTTTAATATATTCCTCATTTTGTGAATTTTTATCTAGATAGCCACATGATCAGAAATCCAGTATATTTTATTCCTTTTAGCATTTTTTAAACTTTCTGATATTAAAAAGTAATCAGTTTCTGTCTTTATTTCATTCCTTTTATAGGTCCAGTGTTTATTCTCCCATATTTTTTATTTGCCCACTCCTCATAATTTCTGTAACTAATTTAACATCACAGTCCTTATTTTTATTCCTTAGGTTAGAATTAAAGTTACCTGCCATTATTATATCCAAATTCACACAAACATAATTAAGTATGCTTTTAAACATTGTTTCTCTTTCTTTTTTGTCATATATGCATATAAGGCTATAACCCTATATACATGCTTTTTCCATCTCAAATCAACTACAGTTATTTTCCCTAATTCTGTTATTGTTATATCCAATAGCTTTATATTCTCTTTATACAATATACATATACCGAAACATATTTCTTTACCTGTATCCCAAATAACAGTACCATTCTTTCCAAAGTCTTTCTGTTTGCACTCTTTCCTCTTCCGTTAACAATCTAATGTCCTCTAATACTATTATTTAAACATCTACAGTCACACAACAATATATAATATTAATTCTTCTCAATATTTTTCATACTATTCACATTTAAAGCTAACGTTTTCAGCTTTATAGAACAGCTGTATAAAAGATGTTTTTATCCCAAACTATGCAGTAATTCAGTCAAATCATAGATATGCTGCTATTGTTTCAATTTTACTTTGACAATATTACCTTCATATTGTTCCTTGTCTCCTGTTCTAGGATGGGTATGGGTCACTGCTGTCCTACTTTGCTTACAAATTGCTACTTATTACATTTCTAGTGTGATATTTTATTAATTTTTCTCTGTCTATATGTGCAACTGTTTCCTGCATTGAGAATGAAGCATTGTAATTTCGTTCAGCTACACTGCTGTGTAGTTCTGAATGACAATATAGTTTTCTTTGACTTTTGACTTGACTTGAACTTTCTTATCTTCTCTTACCATTATATTTTAACTTTCTTTTTCTCTCCCTCATTCTCTTTCTTGTTAATTTTTTCTTGCCTTTTACTATATGCCACTCTGACTCTTCTTTACTTACCTCATCTTTTTTCTTTATCTTTATCTTTCTATTTAATTTTAAAAGCAATTTCTACATTTTTCAGTTGTATTTTCCTGTACAACATCCTATTCTATATCTTTTTTCTTGTATAACTTAATTTACAGTATCTTTCTTATTTTCAGTTTCTTGAGTCTCTATCTCACACTCTAACCATGAATGTCCTGCATTGCCACATTTTTTACACTTTAATTCACATTTCTTTGCATTATGACCTGTCTGCCCACATAAATGCCATCTTTTTTTTCAAACTCATTAAATGATCATCATTTCCAAAAAAATCACAGGTTTTAGGTTGTCCTCTATATTTCACAAAACGTCTATTACCGTGAGCATTAATACTACTAGGTATACGTATCACATTGTCATTTTCCATTTTTAAAATTACTCCACATTCCCATTCCACAGTCCTCTTTCATCATATATTTTAGTCGCGTCCGTCACTTCTTTACATATTGTCAACAAATGTTCTTTCAGTTCTTTTGCTTCCACTTCAGTTCTAAACTGAATCAAAACCATTTTCATTGTTTGTTTAAAAAAGGTTGTACAACATATTCTGACCTGGAAAGTCTGTTTTCCTTTATTCATAACCCCCCCCCCCAAAAAAAAAAAAATTTCCATAGCTTAACCAGTTTCAAATATTAAGTCACAAAATGTTTCTTTGTTAATTAAAATGAAAGCTCTTATATCTTTAACTTTAATACCCAATGTTACTATAACATTGTCCCATACCTCATGTCTGTCCAAACCTTCTTCCTTTTTACTGTTCACCTGAACAGCACATTTCTTTGTTCCTGTTATTCTCATCTCCTCTTTGGCTGCTTCTCCTACTGATTCAGCATAAGTCTTTTACTCTGGAACTTTCTCTGGCACATTTTCTTTTTCTATTTTCTCCATAATCTCACCCCAGTATACTGCAGCTCCAATTTCTGGCTCACTCTGGTTTATCATCTCCTCCATATAGACATCCTGCAACCCTCCCGACTTAAGAGGATTGAAATAATGCATTTTTCCACTGTTTCTGTCGACTCAAACTAATTTTTCTGTAAATTTTGCTCTGAATCCATTTCCACCTCTTCATTCACCTCTGTTTCCTTCTCAACCTTCTCTCCACTCAAAAATAATGTTTTTTTCTCTGCTCCCAAATCATTTGAGAACATTTATAGTAGCAGTTATACCATTTCTCCTTCATTTTTGATACTTTTCACCACCATTTCACTTTGGCTTATTTCCTTATTTTTATTATTTTTATTACTATTATTATTTACTCCTTATTTTGTCTCTGTTTCTTCAGCCACCTCCACACCTGGATCAGAAACAGGAAGTCAGCTGTGTCACACATAAACTCTTCCCCCTACTACCAAGAGTAGGGGAAGTTCCCCGTTGCCCTGGCCAAATTTCCCCTAGTAGTGTAAATGCCACCTTGGCTTACTCCTGAAGAGAGGCTACTATCCTAGTGGGATAAAGGACAGATAAATAAAAATAAAATTATGCCTCTCTGAAAGTGTGTGCCTCAGACATTTCAGCATGCCTGCCTCTGGACACCCTTGATTCTATCAGTTGCCAGTGAAATACTTCCTTAAAGGGGTCCTGCTTTTAAGGCCTTCCAGTAAGAGAGAACTCTCCACCATGGGACTTGCATTTTGTGCTTGAAAAAAAATCACACTTCTTAGATTTGAATTAGCTGCTTACACCCACCATAAAATTCTTATCTTGGAAAACTCCCCAGCTAGTAACCTTGACATCATTTAGGTTAATTTAAGAATTGCATATTTTCATTTGTAGGGAACCCTTCCTGATATTCCATAAGGGCAGTGTTACACTAGACTAGCCCTTCTTTTATGCCTAAGGTGGTTACAGAACGTTCACTGAAGGAGGCGATCCACCTCCTTTATTTTTTTCTGCCTTTTTACAATAGGGAGGAAAGAACTTTGCATCCCTTACATAGACAATTGAATTACTGCATGAACTGGAAAAAGCAATGTAGGACATATGATCAGTTTTTAATTGACTTTGCCAAAAGCAGCAAGGCGATAACCAGTCAACAAGCAGACCATTTCAAACTGAATCATTCATCACATTGATTTCTGCTGTACTCATCATGGTAAGCATATTGTACATCTAGTGAGAGCTCATTCTACCAGGGCCTCAGCTGCCACTGAAGTCTTTCTTATGTGAGGGGTATACATATGGCATTTTGGAAGCAGCTACCTGGTCCTCAGTGCACACCTTGGCCAAACATACATTAACCGGTATTTTCAGGGTGGGCCATTCTGCAGGGTCTTGTGCCCCTGCCCCTTCAGTGGGTTAGACATTCTCTAGCCTGTAAACTCTGGGAGTCACCCAGGAGTCAGTAATGCAGCAGTGCATTATGAACAACACAATACAGCTGTGTTAGGAACTTCCCATAATTGCAGATGTTCAAGCAGATACCATATTGCAGTACTATTACCTTACATGTTTATCATATTGATCACTGCTTTAGTAGCCTTAGCTATATGGGTTATATATCCTGACAAGCATACAACAGCTGGATTTCTTCTAAAGCTTCAGGGTACTTTCCATGTGCCTACACTCTCAGGCAGCTCAAGCTGTGCTGACTATAAGACAAGTTTGGGTGCCAAGCCCTTCACAGCTTTACTACCACTGGGGACTATGCTCCTTTAAGGCTTTCAAGGATCGATGGTTAGCTTTATGCTGTTCCTTTGCTGGGCAGATGAGTTCTATATGGGGAAAAAAACTTCCATTTTCTAAATATTGTTTGTTTGTTTTTTTATTATTTTCCTCTTCAAGAAACTCATTTTAAAGCTAGGAATTTTTTGTTTTAATGGACTGTCATGAGAAGTTTAAACTTGGGCACTTTTTTTGTCGGTTTAAAGGTTTTTTATAGTAATTAAAAAAATATTTTCTGCAGAGAAATTGTGTTTATTTTACTTTCTGGGACTGGCCATTTGTTTTAAAATACTTTTTACATTGTTTTTTTCTGTGAAAAAGTGACTTTTAAAGGCTTTAACATTTTACCTGCTTTTGCTACTTGTTTTCCCTTGGAAAGAGAAATCATTTTTGGCTTGACCATGGAACAACCTGTTGGTCCCATGATCTATCCTTCTTCTGGCCACAAAATGAAAAAGTTAAGCAAACTGCCTTTGCTAGCACAACAGGCTAACAATTTGCTTCAGTTGGAGGTGGGAGATTCTGCAGTGGCGTTTAGTCATATCTGAGACCACTCATCATTTACCTGAATCACTCTAGCATCTACAGCCACCATGGGGGGTAGCCATGTTTTCTGTGACTGTTGGGGTCCCCCTCCATGGGCAAGGGAGAGCCACCATTGAAATAGGCAAAGTTTTACTGTTGTGTCAGAATGTTGTGTCCATCTCAGGGAAAGCAGCTACTGCCAATAGTAACATGGTTGGACCCATTTTTCCTTTCAAGAAAAAAAAAAAAACTAAGCATGTACCTACTCCTCAAATTTCCTTACACCGGAGTAGTTTACTGGTTCTGGCTCAGGATTTAATTCAGGTTATTGATCCTGCTTGTAAACTAGTTTCTGATTGAAGATGTTGGGGATACCTCATTTCCTGAAGAGATTTGAGATTCTGAATCTGAACATGTAGGTGAACGGGCAGATATAGGGTTTACTCCTCACATTTGTGATTCTGAGTCAGAGGAGAGCTCAGTTTCTGATTCTCCCTGTGGGGGGTTCTCTTTCTCTGAGAATATTGCTAAAATGTGCCAGTGTTTTCTGTGGGGGAACACTGAGGTTTCTTAGTCCCTCAGAATATACTATGAGTTTTTACAGAACAAATTTACAGAACCTACATCCAGTCTTCATGTTATTTTTGCTTTAGAAGATTTGTATGTCTTACTGCCTGCAATTTTCCTGATAGTCAGCCAGCTGCCCCTAAAAAGGCAGATTGGATGTATAACGTTCCTCAGTTTTTTACGATTTTATACACTATTCCCAAACCTGTCCCAGCATCTATAGATTTAGTGGATCCCACTGCTGCTAAACACTTAGTTGATTCCAGTGCTACTTTTCTGATAAGGATGTGAATGTTATTGATAAGTCTGAGGTAAAAAGGTATATATTTCTGCAAATCTGATTTTCAGAATTCTGAATTGTCAGGCACATATGGTAAAATTCATTCACACTAATTGTCAAAATGTGAGGAATGTTTTAGCCACAGTTTCTTCTTGTGAGGGAAAAATCTGCATTAAATAATTTAGTTTGCTCTGTTGTTTTGATTCTCTAACTCCTCATCCAATTTTTGCAAAAAGCATAATAAGCAGTCTCAACAAAATGTAGGTAAATAGATGTTTAAGAAGAAATGGCAAGGGGTTCCAAATGAAGCCTCAAACCTCCCAAAACCAAGGAAAGTCCAACAAGTCTGGATGATTATTCAAGAGACATTGTGACCCCTTCCCTCCCTGGATCCTTTTTTCTTCCAAAAAGTCTGAATCTCAATTTTTCTCTTTGGCAACAGGTTGTTTCAGACAAATGAGTTCCGAAGATCATTCATCAATGTTACACATGACAGTGGGAGGAAATTCCTCCTTTCCAGGTGGTCATTCCTCTTCCTCAAACTCTTTTGTTTCCACTAGTTCTTCATTGCATGCTATCCCATGTAGTGGTAAAACCAGTTCCTCCTTCTCATGCAAGGAATGTTTTTTATTCAAGGATGCTCTTAGTACCAAAGACAAAAATGCTTGGAGACCAGTTCTGGATCTTTCTTTCCTAAACCTTTCTGTGATAGAGCCCAAATTCAAAATAATGTCACATCACAATGTCATTATTAATGTAAGGAGTCATTATTCCCACCTATTATATATGGCAGCTTTTTTAAATGTCTACGTTCAGCTTTTGTGACACACGCATCCACAAATTTTTGGCAGAATAATCCTTTATACATTTTTTTCTTATCTTCAACATTGAAACCAATGTCACATTTAAAAAGAGTTTTTGTTTTAGTAAAAACCCTAAAAAAGAAAATAGCAGAACACCTCTATAACCTGTTAACTTAATACAGACACACATAACAATGTACATCTTTAAATAATGAGGCTTAACCTACCTAATAGGAACATTTGTCCCAGATAGACAGCTACTAACACTTTCCATTTCTTTATACATATTCTATTCAATTCCATCTAATCTCATGTAATCCTGTGGCTGAATTTGTTAATATCTTTCATAATCTCATTCAGCTCATTTATATTTATTTTTTTCTAAATATTCATTGTCTTCTTTATTAGATCTCTCACCATTGTAAAATTGTGCTATGTCCATTTCTCTTTTGCCATATAAATCTAGTACATAGTTCTTAATTATTTTATATACTCCTTCTTGCTTTTTAACTTGTTTCCCTTCTTTATTTTTTTAATTTTCTTATTATTTTTCTTTCATTATTTTAGATAAAGATCACACTACTTCCTCTTTTTTCCTTTTAAGCAATATTTTTGCTTATATAACAAATTATTTTTTTTTATTTTATACATTTCTTTTTCATATAATATTGTATCCTTTTCTACTAAACCATTAAAAAGTTCTTTACTTGAGTCTGTATTCCATTTTTTATCTTGTCCTCTTCTTTTCTACACATTGCAAAATACCTTTTTATATTTCTTACAGATTGTATGCACCAGATGGTTTAATTTTTATAGAAAGGTTTCATACTAATATGCTGTTTCCATAATTCTATAAACTCTTTTCTCTCTCCCATACCTAATTCTTTTTATTCCTTTTCCTATTTTAATATATTCCTCATTTTGTGAATTTTTATCTAGATAGCCACATGATCAGAAATCCAGTATATTTTATTCCTTTTTAGCATTTTTTAAACTTTCTGATATTAAAAAGTAATCAGTTTCTGTCTTTATTTCATTCCTTTTATAGGTCCAGTGTTTATTCTCCCATATTTTTTATTTGCCCACTCCTCATAATTTCTGTAACTAATTTAACATCACAGTCCTTATTTTTATTCCTTAGGTTAGAATTAAAGTTACCTGCCATTATTATATCCAAATTCACACAAACATAATTAAGTATGCTTTTAAACATTGTTTCTCTTTCTTTTTTGTCATATATGCATATAAGGCTATAACCCTATATACATGCTTTTTCCATCTCAAATCAACTACAGTTATTTTCCCTAATTCTGTTATTGTTATATCCAATAGCTTTATATTCTCTTTATACAATATACATATACCGAAACATATTTCTTTACCTGTATCCCAAATAACAGTACCATTCTTTCCAAAGTCTTTCTGTTTGCACTCTTTCCTCTTCCGTTAACAATCTAATGTCCTCTAATACTATTATTTAAACATCTACAGTCACACGACAATATATAATATTAATTCTTCTCAATATTTTTCATACTATTCACATTTAAAGCTAAAGTTTTCAGCTTTATAGAACAGCTGTATAAAAGATGTTTTTATCCCAAACTATGCAGTAATTCAGTCAAATCATAGATATGCTGCTATTGTTTCAATTTTACTTTGACAATATTACCTTCATATTGTTCCTTGTCTCCTGTTCTAGGATGGGTATGGGTCACTGCTGTCCTACTTTGCTTACAAATTGCTACGTATTACATTTCTAGTGTGATATTTTATTAATTTTTCTCTGTCTATATGTGCAACTGTTTCCTGCATTGAGAATGAAGCATTGTAATTTCGTTCAGCTACACTGCTGTGTAGTTCTGAATGACAATATAGTTTTCTTTGACTTTTGACTTGACTTGAACTTTCTTATCTTCTCTTACCATTATATTTTAACTTTCTTTTTCTCTCCCTCATTCTCTTTCTTGTTAATTTTTTCTTGCCTTTTACTATATGCCACTCTGACTCTTCTTCACTTACCTCATCTTTTTTCTTTATCTTTATCTTTCTATTTAATTTTAAAAGCAATTTCTACATTTTTCAGTTGTATTTTCCTGTACAACATCCTATTCTATCTCTTTTTTCTTGTATAACTTAATTTACAGTATCTTTCTTATTTTCAGTTTCTTGAGTCTCTATCTCACACTCTAACCATGAATGTCCTGCATTGCCACATTTTTTACACTTTAATTCACATTTCTTTGCATTATGACCTGTCTGCCCACATAAATGCCATCTTTTTTTCAAACTCGTTAAATGATCATCATTTCCAAAAAAATCACAGGTTTTAGGTTGTCCTCTATATTTCACAAAACGTCTATTACCGTGAGCATTAATACTACTAGGTATACGTATCACATTGTCATTTTCCATTTTTAAAATTACTCCACATTCCCATTCCACAGTCCTCTTTCATCATATATTTTAGTCGCGTCCGTCACTTCTTTACATATTGTCAACAAATGTTCTTTCAGTTCTTTTGCTTCCACTTCAGTTCTAAACTGAATCAAAACCATTTTCATTGTTTGTTTAAAAAAGGTTGTACAACATATTCTGACCTGGAAAGTCTGTTTTCTTTTATTCATAACCCCCCCCCCAAAAAAAAAATTTCCATAGCTTAACCAGTTTCAAATATTAAGTCACAAAATGTTTCTTTGTTAATTAAAATGAAAGCTCTTATATCTTTAACTTTAATACCCAATGTTACTATAACATTGTCCCATACCTCATGTCTGTCCAAACCTTCTTCCTTTTTACTGTTCACCTGAACAGCACATTTCTTTGTTCCTGTTATTCTCATCTCCTCTTTGGCTGCTTCTCCTACTGATTCAGCATAAGTCTTTTACTCTGGAACTTTCTCTGGCACATTTTCTTTTTCTATTTTCTCCATAATCTCACCCCAGTATACTGCAGCTCCAATTTCTGGCTCACTCTGGTTTATCATCTCCTCCATATAGACATCCTGCAACCCTCGCGACTTAAGAGGATTGAAATAATGCATTTTTCCACTGTTTCTGTCGACTCAAACTAATTTTTCTGTAAATTTTGCTCTGAATCCATTTCCACCTCTTCATTCACCTCTGTTTCCTTCTCAACCTTCTCTCCACTCAAAAATAATGTTTTTTCTCTGCTCCCAAATCATTTGAGAACATTTATAGTAGCAGTTATACCATTTCTCCTTCATTTTTGATACTTTTCACCACCATTTCACTTTGGCTTATTTCCTTATTTTTATTATTTTTATTACTATTATTATTTACTCCTTATTTTGTCTCTGTTTCTTCAGCCACCTCCACACCTGGATCAGAAACAGGAAGTCAGCTGTGTCACACATAAACTCTTCCCCCTACTACCAAGAGTAGGGGAAGTTCCCCGTTGCCCTGGCCAAATTTCCCCTAGTAGTGTAAATGCCACCTTGCCTTACTCCTGAAGAGAGGCTACTATCCTAGTGGGATAAAGGACAGATAAATAAAAATAAAATTATGCCTCTCTGAAAGTGTGTGCCTCAGACATTTCAGCATGCCTGCCTCTGGACACCCTTGATTCTATCAGTTGCCAGTTAAATACTTCCTTAAAGGGGTCCTGCTTTTAAGGCCTTCCAGTAAGAGAGAACCCTCCACCATGGGACTTGCATTTTGTGCTTGAAAAAAAATCACACTTCTTAGATTTGAATTAGCTGCTTACACCCACCATAAAATTCTTATATTGGAAAACTCCCCAGCTAGTAACCTTGACATCATTTAGGTTAATTTAAGAATTGCATATTTTCATTTGTAGGGAACCCTTCCTGATATTCCATAAGGGCAGTGTTACACTAGACTAGCCCTTCTTTTATGCCTAAGGTGGTTACAGAACGTTCACTGAAGGAGGCGATCCACCTCCTTTATTTTTTTCTGCCTTTTTACAATAGGGAGGAAAGAACTTTGCATCCCTTACATAGACAATTGAATTACTGCATGAACTGGAAAAAGCAATGTAGGACATATGATCAGTTTTTAATTGACTTTGCCAAAAGCAGCAAGGGGATAACCAGTCAACAAGCAGACCATTTCAAACTGAATCATTCATCACATTGATTTCTGCTGTACTCATCATGGTAAGCATATTGTACATCTAGTGAGAGCTCATTCTACCAGGGCCTCAGCTGCCACTGAAGTCTTTCTTATGTGAGGGGTATACATATGGCATTTTGGAAGCAGCTACCTGGTCCTCAGTGCACACCTTGGCCAAACATACATTAACCGGTATTTTCAGGGTGGGCCATTCTGCAGGGTCTTGTGCCCCTGCCCCTTCAGTGGGTTAGACATTCTCTAGCCTGTAAACTCTGGGAGTCACCCAGGAGTCAGTAATGCAGCAGTGCATTATGAACAACACAATACAGCTGTGTTAGGAACTTCCCATAATTGCAGATGTTCAAGCAGATACCATATTGCAGTACTATTACCTTACATGTTTATCATATTGATCACTGCTTTAGTAGCCTTAGCTATATGGGTTATATATCCTGACAAGCATACAACAGCTGGATTTCTTCTAAAGCTTCAGGGTACTTTCCATGTGCCTACACTCTCAGGCAGCTCAAGCTGTGCTGACTATAAGACAAGTTTGGGTGCCAAGCCCTTCACAGCTTTACTACCACTGGGGACTATGCTCCTTTAAGGCTTTCAAGGATCGATGGTTAGCTTTATGCTGTTCCTTTGCTGGGCAGATGAGTTCTATATGGGGAAAAAAACTTCCATTTTCTAAATATTGTTTGTTTGTTTTTTTATTATTTTCCTCTTCAAGAAACTCATTTTAAAGCTAGGAATTTTTTGTTTTAATGGACTGTCATGAGAAGTTTAAACTTGGGCACTTTTTTTGTCGGTTTAAAGGTTTTTTATAGTAATTAAAAAAATATTTTCTGCAGAGAAATTGTGTTTATTTTACTTTCTGGGACTGGCCATTTGTTTTAAAATACTTTTTACATTGTTTTTTTCTGTGAAAAGTGACTTTTAAAGGCTTTAACATTTTACCTGCTTTTGCTACTTGTTTTCCCTTGGAAAGAGAAATCATTTTTGGCTTGACCATGGAACAACCTGTTGGTCCCATGATCTATCCTTCTTCTGGCCACAAAATGAAAAAGTTAAGCAAACTGCCTTTGCTAGCACAACAGGCTAACAATTTGCTTCAGTTGGAGGTGGGAGATTCTGCAGTGGCGTTTAGTCATATCTGAGACCACTCATCATTTACCTGAATCACTCTAGCATCTACAGCCACCATGGGGGGTAGCCATGTTTTCTGTGACTGTTGGGGTCCCCCTCCATGGGCAAGGGAGAGCCACCATTGAAATAGGCAAAGTTTTACTGTTGTGTCAGAATGTTGTGTCCATCTCAGGGAAAGCAGCTACTGCCAATAGTAACATGGTTGGACCCATTTTTCCTTTCAAGAAAAAAAAAAAATAAAAAACTAAGCATGTACCTACTCCTCAAATTTCCTTACACCGGAGTAGTTTACTGGTTCTGGCTCAGGATTTAATTCAGGTTATTGATCCTGCTTGTAAACTAGTTTCTGATTGAAGATGTTGGGGATACCTCATTTCCTGAAGAGATTTGAGATTCTGAATCTGAACATGTAGGTGAACGGGCAGATATAGGGTTTACTCCTCACATTTGTGATTCTGAGTCAGAGGAGAGCTCAGTTTCTGATTCTCCCTGTGGGGGGGGGGTTCTCTTTCTCTGAGAATATTGCTAAAATGTGCCAGTGTTTTCTGTGGGGGAACACTGAGGTTTCTTAGTCCCTCAGAATATACTATGAGTTTTTACAGAACAAATTTACAGAACCTACATCCAGTCTTCCTGTTATTTTTGCTTTAGAAGATTTGTATGTCTTACTGCCTGCAATTTTCCCGATAGTCAGCCAGCTGCCCCTAAAAAGGCAGATTGGATGTATAACGTTCCTCAGTTTTTTACGATTTTATACACTATTCCCAAACCTGTCCCAGCATCTATAGATTTAGTGGATCCCACTGCTGCTAAACACTTAGTTGATTCCAGTGCTACTTTTCTGATAAGGATGTGAATGTTATTGATAAGTCTGAGGTAAAAAGGTATATATTTCTGCAAATCTGATTTTCAGAATTCTGAATTGTCAGGCACATATGGTAAAATTCATTCACACTAATTGTCAAAATGTGAGGAATGTTTTAGCCACAGTTTCTTCTTGTGAGGGAAAAATCTGCATTAAATAATTTAGTTTGCTCTGTTGTTTTGATTCTCTAACTCCTCATCCAATTTTTGCAAAAAGCATAATAAGCAGTCTCAACAAAATGTAGGTAAATAGATGTTTAAGAAGAAATGGCAAGGGGGTTCCAAATGAAGCCTCAAACCTCCCAAAACCAAGGAAAGTCCAACAAGTCTGGATGATTATTCAAGAGACATTGTGACCCCTTCCCTCCCTGGATCCTTTTTTCTTCCAAAAAGTCTGAATCTCAATTTTTCTCTTTGGCAACAGGTTGTTTCAGACAAATGAGTTCCGAAGATCATTCATCAATGTTACACATGACAGTGGGAGGAAATTCCTCCTTTCCAGGTGGTCATTCCTCTTCCTCAAACTCTTTTGTTTCCACTAGTTCTTCATTGCATGCTATCCCATGTAGTGGTAAAACCAGTTCCTCCTTCTCATGCAAGGAATGTTTTTTATTCAAGGATGCTCTTAGTACCAAAGACAAAAATGCTTGGAGACCAGTTCTGGATCTTTCTTTCCTAAACCTTTCTGTGATAGAGCCCAAATTCAAAATAATGTCACATCACAATGTCATTATTAATGTAAGGAGTCATTATTCCCACCTATTATATATGGCAGCTTTTTTAAATGTCTACGTTCAGCTTTTGTGACACACGCATCCACAAATTTTTGGCAGAATAATCCTTTATACATTTTTTTCTTATCTTCAACATTGAAACCAATGTCACATTTAAAAAGAGTTTTTGTTTTAGTAAAAACCCTAAAAAAGAAAATAGCAGAACACCTCTATAACCTGTTAACTTAATACAGACCCACATAACAATGTACATCTTTAAATAATGAGGCTTAACCTACCTAATAGGAACATTTGTCCCAGATAGACAGCTACTAACACTTCCCATTTCTTTATACATATTCTATTCAATTCCTTCTAATCTCATGTAATCCTGTGGCTGAATTTGTTAATATCTTTCATAATCTCATTCAGCTCATTTATATTTATTTTTTTCTAAATATTCATTGTCTTCTTTATTAGATCTCTCACCATTGTAAAATTGTGCTATGTCCATTTCTCTTTTGCCATATAAATCTAGTACATAGTTCTTAATTATTTCATATACTCCTTCTTGCTTCTTAACTTGTTTCCCTTTTTTATTTTTTTAATTTTCTTATTATTTTTCTTTCATTATTTTAGATAAAGATCACACTACTTCCTCTTTTTTCCTTTTAAGCAATATTTTTGCTTATATAACAAATTATTTTTTTTTATTTTATACATTTCTTTTTCATATAATATTGTATCCTTTTCTACTAAACCATTAAAAAGTTCTTTACTTGAGTCTGTATTCCATTTTTTATCTTGTCCTCTTCTTTTCTACACATTGCAAAATACCTTTTTATATTTCTTACAGATTGTATGCACCAGATGGTTTAATTTTTATAGAAAGGTTTCATACTAATATGCTGTTTCCATAATTCTATAAACTCTTTTCTCTCTCCCATACCTAATTCTTTTTATTCCTTTTCCTATTTTAATATATTCCTCATTTTGTGAATTTTTATCTAGATAGCCACATGATCAGAAATCCAGTATATTTTATTCCTTTTTAGCATTTTTTAAACTTTCTGATATTAAAAAGTAATCAGTTTCTGTCTTTATTTCATTCCTTTTATAGGTCCAGTGTTTATTCTCCATATTTTTTATTTGCCCACTCCTCATAATTTCTGTAACTAATTTAACATCACAGTCCTTATTTTTATTCCTTAGGTTAGAATTAAAGTTACCTGCCATTATTATATCCAAATTCACACAAACATAATTAAGTATGCTTTTAAACATTGTTTCTCTTTCTTTTTTGTCATATATGCATATAAGGCTATAACCCTATATACATGCTTTTTCCATCTCAAATCAACTACAGTTATTTTCCCTAATTCTGTTATTGTTATATCCAATAGCTTTATATTCTCTTTATACAATATACATATACCGAAACATATTTCTTTACCTGTATCCCAAATAACAGTACCATTCTTTCCAAAGTCTTTCTGTTTGCACTCTTTCCTCTTCCGTTAACAATCTAATGTCCTCTAATACTATTATTTAAACATCTACAGTCACACGACAATATATAATATTAATTCTTCTCAATATTTTTCATACTATTCACATTTAAAGCTAAAGTTTTCAGCTTTATAGAACAGCTGTATAAAAGATGTTTTTATCCCAAACTATGCAGTAATTCAGTCAAATCATAGATATGCTGCTATTGTTTCAATTTTACTTTGACAATATTACCTTCATATTGTTCCTTGTCTCCTGTTCTAGGATGGGTATGGGTCACTGCTGTCCTACTTTGCTTACAAATTGCTACGTATTACATTTCTAGTGTGATATTTTATTAATTTTTCTCTGTCTATATGTGCAACTGTTTCCTGCATTGAGAATGAAGCATTGTAATTTCGTTCAGCTACACTGCTGTGTAGTTCTGAATGACAATATAGTTTTCTTTGACTTTTGACTTGACTTGAACTTTCTTATCTTCTCTTACCATTATATTTTAACTTTCTTTTCTCTCCCTCATTCTCTTTCTTGTTAATTTTTTCTTGCCTTTTACTATATGCCACTCTGACTCTTCTTCACTTACCTCATCTTTTTTCTTTATCTTTATCTTTCTATTTAATTTTAAAAGCAATTTCTACATTTTTCAGTTGTATTTTCCTGTACAACATCCTATTCTATCTCTTTTTTCTTGTATAACTTAATTTACAGTATCTTTCTTATTTTCAGTTTCTTGAGTCTCTATCTCACACTCTAACCATGAATGTCCTGCATTGCCACATTTTTTACACTTTAATTCACATTTCTTTGCATTATGACCTGTCTGCCCACATAAATGCCATCTTTTTTTTCAAACTCGTTAAATGATCATCATTTCCAAAAAAATCACAGGTTTTAGGTTGTCCTCTATATTTCACAAAACGTCTATTACCGTGAGCATTAATACTACTAGGTATACGTATCACATTGTCATTTTCCATTTTTAAAATTACTCCACATTCCCATTCCACAGTCCTCTTTCATCATATATTTTAGTCGCGTCCATCACTTCTTTACATATTGTCAACAAATGTTCTTTCAGTTCTTTTGCTTCCACTTCAGTTCTAAACTGAATCAAAACCATTTTCATTGTTTGTTTAAAAAAGGTTGTACAACATATTCTGACCTGGAAAGTCTGT
Source organism: Protopterus annectens (assembly GCF_019279795.1). NCBI lineage: Eukaryota > Metazoa > Chordata > Ceratodontiformes > Protopteridae > Protopterus > Protopterus annectens. Next base: position 135,494,501 of record NC_056739.1, read on the forward strand.
TTTCTTTTATTCATAACCCCCCCCCAAAAAAAAAAATTTCCATAGCTTAACCAGTTTCAAATATTAAGTCACAAAATGTTTCTTTGTTAATTAAAATGAAAGCTCTTATATCTTTAACTTTAATACCCAATGTTACTATAACATTGTCCCATACCTCATGTCTGTCCAAACCTTCTTCCTTTTTACTGTTCACCTGAACAGCACATTTCTTTGTTCCTGTTATTCTCATCTCCTCTTTGGCTGCTTCTCCTACTGATTCAGCATAAGTCTTTTACTCTGGAACTTTCTCTGGCACATTTTCTTTTTCTATTTTCTCCATAATCTCACCCCAGTATACTGCAGCTCCAATTTCTGGCTCACTCTGGTTTATCATCTCCTCCATATAGACATCCTGCAACCCTCCCGACTTAAGAGGATTGAAATAATGCATTTTTCCACTGTTTCTGTCGACTCAATCTAATTTTTCTGTAAATTTTGCTCTGAATCCATTTCCACCTCTTCATTCACCTCTGTTTCCTTCTCAACCTTCTCTCCACTCAAAAATAATGTTTTTTCTCTGCTCCCAAATCATTTGAGAACATTTATAGTAGCAGTTATACCATTTCTCCTTCATTTTTGATACTTTTCACCACCATTTCACTTTGGCTTATTTCCTTATTTTTATTATTTTTATTACTATTATTATTTACTCCTTATTTTGTCTCTGTTTCTTCAGCCACCTCCACACCTGGATCAGAAACAGGAAGTCAGCTGTGTCACACATAAACTCTTCCCCCTACTACCAAGAGTAGGGGAAGTTCCCCGTTGCCCTGGCCAAATTTCCCCTAGTAGTGTAAATGCCACCTTGGCTTTCTCCTGAAGAGAGGCTACTATCCTAGTGGGATAAAGGACAGATAAATAAAAATAAAATTATGCCTCTCTGAAAGTGCGTGCCTCAGACATTTCAGCATGCCTGCCTCTGGACACCCTTGATTCTATCAGTTGCCAGTGAAATACTTCCTTAAAGGGGTCCTGCTTTTAAGGCCTTCCAGTAAGAAAGAACCCTCCACCATGGGACTTGCATTTTGTGCTTGAAAAAAATCTCACTTCTTAGATTTGAATTAGCTACTTACACCCACCATAAAATTCCTATCTTGGAAAACTCCCCAGCTGGTAGCCTTGACATCATTTAGGTTAATTTAAGAATTGCATATTTTCATTTGTAGGGAACCCTTCTTGATATTCCATAAGGGCAGTGTTACACTAGACTAGCCCTTCTTTTATGCCTAAGGTGGTTACAGAACGTTCACTGAAGGAGACGATCTACCTCCTTTATTTTTTCCTGCCTTTTTACAATAGGGAGGAAAGAACTTTGCATCCCTTACATAGACAACTGAATTACTGCATGAACTGGAAAAAGCAATGTAGCACATATGATCAGTTTTTAATTGACTTTACCAAAAGCAGCAAGGGGATAACCAGTCAACAAGCAGACCATTTCAAACTGAATCATTCATCACATTGATTTCTGCTGTACTCATCATGGTAAGCATATTGTACATCTAGTGAGAGCTCATTCTACCAGGGCCTCAGCTGCCACTGAAGTCTTTCTTATGTGAGGGGTACTACATATGGCATTTTGGAAGCAGCTACCTGGTCCTCAGTGCACACCTTGGCCAAACATACATTAACCGGTATTTTCAGGTTGGGCCATTCTGCAGGGTCTTGTGCCCCTGCCCCTTCAGTGGGTTAGACATTCTCTAGCCTGTAAACTCTGGGAGTCACCCAGGAGTCAGTAATGCAGCAGTGCATTCTGAACAACACAATACAGCTGTGTTAGGAACTTCCCATAATTGCAGATGTTCAAGCAGATACCATATTGCAGTACTATTACCTTACACGTTTATCATATTGATCACTGCTTTAGTAGCCTTAGCTATATGGGTTATATATCCTGACAAGCATACAACAGCTGGATTTCTTCTAAAGCTTCAGGGTACTTTCCATGTGCCTACACTCTCAGGCAGCTCAAGCTGTGCTGACTATAATACAAGTTTGGGTGCCAAGCCCTTCACAGCTTTACTACCACTGGGGACTATGCTCCTTTAAGGCTTTCAAGGATCGATGGTTAGCTTTATGCTGTTCCTTTGCTGGGCAGATGAGTTCTATATGGGAAAAAAAACTTCCATTTTCTAAATATTGTTTGTTTGTTTTTTTATTATTTTCCTCTTCAAGAAACTCATTTTAAAGCTAGGAATTTTTTGTTTTAATGGACTGTCATGAGAAGTTTAAACTTGGGCACTTTTTTTGTCGGTTTAAAAGTTGTTTATAGTAATTAAAAAAATATTTTCTGCAGAGAAATTGTGTTTATTTTACTTTTTGGGACTGGCCATTTGTTTTAAAATACTTTTTACATTGTTTTTTTTCTGTGAAAAAGTGACTTTTAAAGGCTTTAACATTTTACCTGCTTTTGCTACTTGTTTTCCCTTGGAAAGAGAAATCATTTTTGGCTTGACCATGGAACAACCTGTTGGTCCCATGATCTATCCTTCTTCTGGCCACAAAATGAAAAAGTTAAGCAAACTGCCTTTGCTAGCACAACAGGCTAACAATTTGCTTCAGTTGGAGGTGGGAGATTCTGCAGTGGCGTTTAGTCATATCTGAGACCACTCATCATTTACCTGAATCACTCTAGCATCTACAGCCACCATGGGGGGTAGCCATGTTTTCTGTGACTGTTGGGGTCCCCCTCCATGGGCAAGGGAGAGCCACCATTGAAATAGGCAAAGTTTTACTGTTGTGTCAGAATGTTGTGTCCATCTCAGGGAAAGCAGCTACTGCCAATAGTAACATGGTTGGACCCATTTTTCCTTTCAAGAAAAAAAAAAATAAAAAACTAAGCATGTACCTACTCCTCAAATTTCCTTACACCGGAGTAGTTTACTGGTTCTGGCTCAGGATTTAATTCAGGTTATTGATCCTGCTTGTAAACTAGTTTCTGATTGCAGATGTTGGGGATACCTCATTTCCTGAAGAGATTCGAGATTCTGAATCTGAACATGTAGGTGAACGGGCAGATATAGGGTTTACTCCTCACATTTGTGATTCTGAGTCAGAGGAGAGCTCAGTTTCTGATTCTCCCTGTGGGGGGTTCTCTTTCTCTGAGAATATTGCTAAAATGTGCCAGTGTTTTCTGTGGGGGAACACTGAGGTTTCTTAGTCCCTCAGAATATACTATGAGTTTTTACAGAACAAATTTACAGAACCTACATCCAGTCTTCCTGTTATTTTCGCTTTAGAAGATTTGTATGTCTTACTGCCTGCAATTTTCCCGATAGTCAGCCAGCTGCCCCTAAAAAGGCAGATTGGATGTATAACGTTCCTCAGTTTTTTACGATTTTATACACTATTCCCAAACCTGTCCCAGCATCTATAGATTTAGTTGATCCCACTGCTGCTAAACACTTAGTTGATTCCAGTGCTACCTTTCTGATAAGGATGTGAATGTTATTGATAAGTCTGAGGTAAAAAGGTATATATTTCTGCAAATCTGATTTTCAGAATTCTGAATTGTCAGGCACATATGGTAAAATTCATTCACATTAATTGTCAAAATGTGAGGAATGTTTTAGCCACAGTTTCTTCTTGTGAGGGAAAAATCTGCATTAAATAATTTAGTTTGCTCTGTTGTTTTGATTCTCTAACTCCTCATCCAATTTTTGCAAAAAGCATAATAAGCAGTCTCAACAAAATGTAGGTAAATAGATGTTTAAGAAGAAATGGCAAGGGGGTTCCAAATGAAGCCTCAAACCTCCCAAAACCAAGGAAAGTCCAACAAGTCTGGATGATTATTCAAGAGACATTGTGACCCCTTCCCTCCCTGGATCCTTTTTTCTTCCAAAAAGTCTGAATCTCCATTTTTCTCTTTGGCAACAGGTTGTTTCAGACAAATGAGTTCCGAAGATCATTCATCAATGTTACACATGACAGTGGGAGGAAATTCCTCCTTTCCAGGTGGTCATTCCTCTTCCTCAAACTCTTTTGTTTCCACTAGTTCTTCATTGCATGCTATCCCATGTAGTGGTAAAACCAGTTCCTCCTTCTCATGCAAGGAATGTTTTTTATTCAAGGATGCTCTTAGTACCAAAGACAAAAATGCTTGGAGACCAGTTCTGGATCTTTCTTTCCTAAACCTTTCTGTGATAGAGCCCAAATTCAAAATAATGTCACATCACAATGTCATTATTAATGTAAGGAGTCATTATTCCCACCTATTATATATGGCAGCTTTTTTAAATGTCTACGTTCAGCTTTTGTGACACACGCATCCACTAATTTTTGGCAGAATAATCCTTTATACATTTTTTTCTTATCTTCAACATTGAAACCAATGTCACATTTAAAAAGAGTTTTTGTTTTAGTAAAAACCCTAAAAAAGAAAATAGCAGAACACCTCTATAACCTGTTAACTTAATACAGACCCACATAACAATGTACATCTTTAAATAATGAGGCTTAACCTACCTAATAGGAACATTTGTCCCAGATAGACAGCTACTAACACAGACCTTAATTAACATGAAATTAAGATTTTCCATGTTAAGACATGTTATTGCCTGTGCCTCTACTTATGCTAATTAGTGCCTGTTCTTTTTATTGTTATTCCCTTCCCAGATGTGAAAACAACTTGCATGCTTTCAGAAAATATTAGCTTTTAGCCTTGAAGAAACCAGTGTTCTGGCTTTTTATTCCCCTATTATCAGCTTGTCCCCATGGATACATAAAAGAAAAAAATATATAGCCCTCTGCTGCGGCCTGAAAGACCAACTGAAACATTTATTGCTAAAGGAAAACATTTCATTATATTCAGTGTTCTCTTATTTACATTTTTCCACTTAAAACGTATTATTAGATTAAGCCAGGGGTCTTAATCCAGACATTCACCTATGCAAAAGTAAGAGAAAACATATCAGCTCTACATATATTATGATCTGTGTACCTTTGCAACCCATCCCCACCTGAAGAACCCAAGATTACAGCCGATTAACTTAAACATGCTTTTGTCTAGCCTTTCTTCTCTTTTTGGACTATAATGCTTGCATTTCTTAACACTAAAAAAGAAAGAGAAGAAAAAAAGCCATCTGCTTACTGTTGCAACTTTATCACATGCAAGAACAACTAAAAATACTTTACTATAAAACATGCAATTTATATTGTGAAAAGTTGCATAGAAATACTGTTAAGGACATAAAAGTGTTTTACTTACATTTACCTTTTTCCTTCTTCTTCTCCTGTACTCAGTGTCCTTACAAGCATTAATGACGTGAAGTGAGGCAACTGCTTTTCAGTTCCTTACAAGTTTAAAAAAGACAACAAAAGTCCAGTCTTCCAACTTTTTTATACAGCTGGATTTCACAGCTGTGACTGATACTTTGCAGCCTCACATTTATTCACCAATTTCTGTGTTGCTGGTCTTCTTCCTGTTCCTCTCCATCTCCCAAATCTAGATTGTGGTTCAGTTCCGAGGTACTCCTGATTCTTGTAGTCTACTCCTGTGCTTTTTCTCTGTCTTTCAAGTGTGTTCCTTTGGAACAGTGAAAAAGGATTCTCTGGCAAAGTCTCTAAGCATGCTTTATTATCAGATGAATGAGAATCAGAGTCCTTTTCTGCTTGATGGCTCACTTTTTGTTGGACAAAATTTTGTGTTTCCTCCTTAGCCTGTTCTGCATCTAAAATGACTTTGCTCCTCCAGGAAAAAAATATTCTGAAGACAGCTCAGTACAGCAGCTTAAATTTCACACTTGTTTCTCAACATTCACGGATTACTGGAATAAATGTGTTTCTCTCTGCCTGGTGTATAGTAAGTAATCATTTTATGCAACCACTCAACTGTCTCCAACTTTTAATACTTTGCCCTTTTGCCTCAGTTTTGTCAGGATCAACTCTTTCTGCTGGTAGATTTGCATCATTACTAATACAGGCCTTGGCTGCTTTCTCTTGGCCAAATCTAAAGTATACACAGTGTGTGCCCTTTCAATTAACAGTTCCTGCTATGGAATACCAGGCCAGTTACTTATTTTTACCTTCATAAAATTAATACAGTCTGTCCCTTCGTTTCTCTGGAACAATAGAAAATCTCAGATTTTTTCTATGTGCTCTGTCCTCTTTTTCTACCATTTTTGAAACTTCTCTTTTTGAGCAGTCTCATACTCAGCCAGCCTTTTCTTCATTTGACCTCTGGTATTTGCAGTTTTATCAGCTCATCAGAATATCTGATCTGATGTTGTCAATTTTCATTCATTCCTCAACAAGTGGGTATGAATCCCATCTTCAGATCTGACTTGACCACTTTTTATAGCTTGTGGATACTGAAAACTCTTGTGCTCTTTCCTTACCCATGATCCTCTATTCCTTTACCATACCCCAGATCACATTTGCCACCTTCTCATATGGACATCATCACCATTAGCTGATTTTATATCTATCTATATATATATATATATATATATATATATATATATATATATATATATATATATAAACCTTTCTTTCAATATTCTATAATGTATTTCTCTGTTACCCTTTCTACACTTTTTAGTGTAAATTAATATTACAGTAGTTGGTATTTTCCTTTCTTATTCCATACCCTTGTAGTAGTTGGTAACTTTTCACTTTCTTCACTCCCCCCCCCCCAAAAAAAAAATATATATATATTTGCTTTCATTTTTTTTTTCTTGTTCATGGGAGTTTTTTTCTTTTTCCCAGGATGGCTGAAAAACCATCAGGGTTTAAAAACTGTAAGGTCTGTGGCCGTAACATTCCACTATCAGATGCACATGATTCCTGTGCATACTGTTTAGGGCCAGCTCATTTGAATGTGTCTTGTGAGATATGTAAGGCCTTTAATCCTTGGGCAATAGTAGATCATAAAATCAAATTTATATTAAAAGGATTATTTCCAACAACTTTTTCTGAGATAATATCTGGGGCTCATACCCCCAAGAAAACAGAGAAAAAAAGACACCAAGAAGTGTCCTTCAGACGCTTCTGGGTGTTCTGATCTGAGCTCAGCTCATACTGCAGAATCACCTGCTAAAGTATCTAGATGATCGTATCTGATTTCATTGGATCCAAAGATGAAACCATCAGATAACACGGCTTCTGATACTACATCAACATTATCAAATTTGACACACTCGGATCCAAAGAAGCTTCCTCGGACCTGATATGCTTTGTCTCTGGATCCAGTACCCTCCCACCTTCCATCAACTTTTTTAGAGAGATGTCACCACTCCAGGACCTCTTCAGTTGCATTTTCTTCTCATTCGTCTAGAAGTCTGGCTGAATCTGATGTGGACAGAATGATGAGGAAATTCCTTTCAGCACAAATTCAGATGGGAGTTCACCTGGCTCTTACCCCATCAGGCCTGGAGACCTTTACTAGTACTACCTACCTATTTTCGCTCCTTCTCCAATACGATGTTTGGTTCTGTGGATCCTGGAGCCATCTATGTCAGATCTAAAGATCATTACATCTTTCACTCCGATACCATCTATGAGAGGACCAGCTCCGAGTGTATCAGAGCCGGATGACTCTCAGAGCCATAGCCAGATCTGAGGTGTTGGAGTTGACTCTGATGTTGTCAGAGCTGTCTCTGGCCTCTGGAGCCTAGGCATTGGTCAGCACGGCGCTGACCTCTACCTCAGGTGGACTCTCTTTCAGTTGGAAGTAGCTGATGGTCCAGAAGCATGTCTTCTTGGCTCTGTTGGCCTCTTTCTGTCTGGGACACTCTGTTTTTGAGGTAGTGGAGAGACTTTTCTCTGCTCCTAGAGGAAGGACATCCCCTGGGATTCTTCTTCCCTGTCTCACCTGTCTTTATGCCTTGATCCCCAACATTCTACTCCACAGGGACAGCCAGCCCAAAGTCTCTAGGCTACCTAGCAGGGTATAATCATATCTTCTGATACCTTCTCTGGAACATCCCATCGAAGAAGTCCCTAAAAAGAGAAAGTGCAAGAAGAGGCACTTTGACTCTCCTCAAGAGCCTGTCATGGAAGATTCTGATTTTGAAGAGGGGAAGAGTCCTCAAATCGCCACCTTATGACATCATCTGTGGAAACATTTTGGAGATCCTTAAGAAAAGGGGTGGTTGGTCTACTGATAACCCTTTCCAAGAGGAATTGATATTCTTGGAAGCTTTTGGGGCTGGCCCATCTACCTCCTGGATGACTCCACCTGCCAATGAGCTCATTGATTTGATCTCTTGGCAGCATGTAAAGAACCTAACTCTGTTGAGCCAATCCCTAAGAGACCAGACAGGATCCTGTCACCACCTAAAGGTAAGGAATTTTGGAGTAAAGGAGTACCGGTAGATGGCATGGTCACAGAAGCGGCTACAAAAAGGAACTTGCATAACAGAGTTCTTGTTCATCCCCTTAAAAGGGAGTCTAGGGTGTTGGACATATTTGGGAAGTGTGTATATTCTTCAGAGACTTCTGCACTTAGGTTGCTGAATTATTTGACACACTTCACCAGACTTCAGAAGGATTTGATTAAAGAACTCCCCAAATCCCTCTCCAGGACCATTACTTTTGAGGCAGATGCCTCTATTGCCTCACAGTTGGCTACCCCGCAGTCCATTTCAAATTCATCCATGAGGCTCATTTCACATGCAGCTGAAGGTACCTCAAGGGCAGTGGGTTCAGGTATTTCCACTGGGAGACATGCCTGGATGCATCTATGTGATTTCATGGAGCCCTTCAAGTCCTCCTTCATCAGTGCTCCCTTTGATGGAAGTTCTTTGTTTGCCCCCAAGGTTAAAGAAACACTCTCCAGGTGTGAGCAGGATATTTAGACCCTTTCTGCAGTGGTCGTACATTTTTTGACTCTTCAAAGAACCTTCTCTAGGAATCAGTGAGGTGGTTGAAAAATATGGTTCAAAAAAATCCCAAGGTCCTTCCCATGATCCACATGGAGATAGTTCCCCGAGGGGCAGAGATGGGATCTCTAATGGAAGGCACCATCCACATGGCAGAGGACGCCCACAGAATCAGGGATCTAAGGACACTTTCTCTGAAAAGATCATACCAGTGCTCCAAAAAGGAGGCCTGAATGTCCACTTCTAGAGGCAGTCAGGGGTCATCTATCCCTGCACCAGAGAGCCTGGTTAGACATTATAAAATATACATGAGTACAGAGGATTATTTCCAGAGGTTATGTAATACCCTTTTCCCTTAACGATAAACAAAATTCCTGATCCTCTACCCAGTCAGAGGAAAAAAGCAGCACAAAAAATAATAAAGCTGCTAGAAAAAGAGTCATCCAAGAGGTCCCTCCAGACCAGAAAGAATCTGGAACTTACTCAAGATTCTTTTTAGTGCCAAAGAAAACTGGGGACTGGAGACCAATTTTGGATATCCTATTCTGAACACATCAATTCAGTACACAAAGTTCTGGGTGGTCACAGTTTAGTCCATTTTGCATTTTTTACACCAGGACAACTGGATGTGGTCAATAGGTCTTCAGGATGCATACTTTCACATAAAAATTAACAGATGATCCAGAAGATACCTACACTTCTGGCTGGGAGCCAGTCATTACCAGTTCAGAGCTCCGTCATTTGGCCTCACCACAGCCCCCAGGGTGTTCACAAAATGTATGGCAGTAGTAGCAGACCACTTGAAACTGCAAGGATTCCAGGTGTTTCTGAACTTGGATGACTGGCTCATAACCCTTCTGACCAGGTATCTGCTGATAAAAGCACAAGACTATGTAGTTATACTCCAACTTTGCTCTCACCTGGAAATTACCATCAGTCACAACTATTCTCACCTAGAACCACCTCAAATGTTAGAGTTCATAAGCGCCTTGTTCAATACAGTATCAGTAATGGGTCTATATTAAATCAGCGAATGCTTAAAAAAGCGAATGCTGATTTACTGACCCTCTTTAAGTTGTTGTTGTATCTTTCGACTTTTCCCAGTTAGGGGTCGCCACAGCGGAACTCCGGTCTGCTAATGATTGGTAGCTGATTTTTACGTGCCGAGTTACCAGCTCTGACGCACAACCTTCAATGAAGGTACGCCCATTCACGCATGCGTTCACACAGAAGATGCTCTAGCTGAGAATCGAACCGGACAGCGTCTTACTGTGAGGCGACAATGCTACCGCAGCACCACCACAGCGACCCTCTTTAAGTGAAAGCTGAAAATCCCGAACACTCGGAACAGCAATTTTTAGGGAAAAAAAATTGCTGGGCCGTTTTCGGGACTTCGTCATTTCCTCTACTGTGGTGTGATCTCGGAGTTGGTATATTTAAGTAGGGGGGTGTGGGGGGCAAAGCCCCCCACTTTATTTACTGTTTTGACGTTTTGTTTTGTTTTTTGTTTAGGAACTAATGAAAATTGACAACATCAGATAAAGAAGTTATATACTCACCATAGCATTCCATTTGTATTGTCCATTTTCATTCTTCCTCAACTCCCCTCCCTCCAACCCCCTACCATTTTGTTTGTGCTTCATGTTAGAATGAGAAAATACTAAGAGAACCAATTTTCCTACCTTTGAGCTCCAGATATTGGTTTCTCATATTATAATTGTTTCTAAATTTCTAATAATCTAAAAGGTCAGCAAACAAGATCTGAGGTGTAGTAGGGTACTAGGGCATTATGGGTAAGGGAGGAGCTCAAGAGTTTTCAGTAAAAATTGGATGATTCGAATCTGAGCCTACTTGTTGAGGAAGAAAGAAAACGGACAGCACAGATGGAATATTATAGTGAGTACATAACTTTTTCTTAAAGCTTCTTCCATTTTTTCTAGACTTTTTTTATTTTAAGTTAATGTACTCCTTCAGTGTTTCATTTATTTTAATCAGCTCTGAGATGATTTGGATTATTTCTGCCTCAAAATTACTGGAAGCCATGTCTTGCACTGGAGTTGAGGCTTGAACTGTTTTTTTCTGGACATCTGCAGGATTCTGTGTTTTCTCTTCACCTTTTCTAGTTGATTTTCAAGAGGACTGAAATTGTGAATATAGTGTACTAGTATGAATGTAGGTACAGCGGGTATAGGCAGCCAAAGAACATGTCCCGACAGCAGTATGTAACTGCACTGTAGGAAGAGGGACAGTCGCATAAGGCCGTCATTAGAGTGAAAAGTGACCTTATCTACACAACTGGTTTTAGGCCACACCCTGGTTATTTCTGGCACTGCCTCCTGAAAAGAGAACATATTCACTGCACTCAGGAGCTCCATAAACTGCTCCTTCTACCTCTTGTATCACCACTTCAGGTAAACATTTCTGTAACCTTTCTACGAAGACCCTGGGCAATGCCCAGGCAACCCTTCCTGAATCACTGGTGGTTTGCCATATAAAAGTAATTTTCTATGGCTTACCAAACTCTCCCCTCATCCAAGAATTTGCTTTGGTGTAGTGGCTGCTATCCTGGCTTTTTGTTACCTGCTGTTCAAAACTGGAGATTTTGCTAACACTGCTCTGAAGATCACTTTCTTTTGCTTGATGTCTGCCATCAACACTGGTGCCCACCTGCATGTCCCTGGCTTGCTACCATGACTAGCATTAACCACAGGTTATTTACAAGTCCTTGACAGTGTCTCAACTGTTGAGGTCTTAAGCACACTCCATGCAGACTCCATATCCATACCTCTCTTTGTCTATGGGAGAAGTTGTTCCTGAGGTAGGTGCTGAAATCATCCCATGCAGAAGCATGTTATTGTTGTTGTTGTTGTGTCTTTCGGCTTTTCCCGGTTAGGGGTCGCCACAACGGAACTCCGGTCCGCTAATGATTGGCAGTTGGTTTTTACATATGATAGTTATTTCCACACATTATTACTATATGTTTAGGCTTTCAGAGTCTTTTCAGCCACCATCGTGGTTTTCTGAGTCATCATCCTCCTTTCTACGCAGAGTCAGGGTGTTGTGTCAGCTGTTTCCATCTCTCTCGATTCAGTGCCACTCTCCTAACTTCTTCGGCAGTCATGCCTGACTCACAGGTTCTCTCTCACGCAATCCTTCTGTCTCTTTGCAGGATGCTCTCATTTCCTCTTGCCTTCTTCCTGTCTGATCTCAATCTTCTTCTCCACACTGCCTTCTGCTTTTCTGCACGTGTGCCCAAACCACCATAATCTATTCTTTTTTACCTTCTCTACAACTGGAGCTACTTCAGGATCTGCTCTGATGGTCTCATTTCTTCATCTGTCTTACAGTGTGCATCCTACCACCCATTTCAGACACTTCATCTGCATCACCTCTAGCTTTCTCTGTAGGTTTCTATGCGATAGAGTAATGCTTGTCACACCACTGTTTTGCACACAGTACTTTTCCGCTTCTTTGGCATTCTTTTGTCATTTACTTATTTGACATTTGTTGACCGGGAATGTCTGACTGAGCTTGTGTCCTTTTTCAGCAGAGGCCCGGGGAGAAAAGCTCCACAAAGTATTATATACACCATAAAAATGTTTACAAACAGTACAGTATACATGAGGTAATATAAACATGCATTATAATGTTTGGGTTCCCACTGGTAGCATGAGAGTATAAATGGTGTTATTTACAGAAAAGGCAATAAAACAATATGTTAATGTCATTCATATATCTCTAGTACATAAGGAATTCACCATTTAGACAATTGATAATTATGACAATTAACTCGAGTTTAAGATAAGAGTACAGAAAATACTGCATATTAAATCTTAGTTCTTACAGACAGTGGTGTGTACATCAGTAATCAGAAGTAGAAGGGAAGTTGATAGAGAGAGCAGGTGATAGAAAAAGGTTAACCAAGTGTCAAGAGAAAAAAAGGAGGCTGGCTATGGGTAAAAGAGGGAACATTAGGGATTTTTTCTGAATTTATAAATAAGAGAAGAGAGAAGTAGTAGTTAGAATCAAGTGAAATCTGAGAAAGGGGGTAAGCTAAGTGGGGAATGGAAGGGAGGTAAATATGAGTAGTGGAGAAATTTAGTGAAAAAAAGGTATTGGGAGTTAGAGTTCTGTGGCTTGAATTAAGTATGACTTGAGAAGGGGGTTAGGTGATTAAGTTCATGGTGGTTGTGTACAGGAGTGAGTGCAGGTATTTGTAAATTGGACTTTTAGGGAGATTTTAAATGGGTGGGGCTATGTGATAGATTTGATTGTTAAAGCTAGCTTATTCCAGTGGATAGAGGGAATATAGTTGTAGAGGGTTTCACCAATTGATTTTTTAAGTTTGTAAGTGTCAAGGAGGTTTTGGCTGGTGTTCCTAAGTTTCCTGGTTGGGAGGTAGTAATTTAAGATGTTGGGAATGTTAGAGCAGAAGGAGGATTTGTAGAGGATGGAGTGGATGATATTAAGTTGATAGAAAAGAAGTTGACTTTGGAACTCAAGCCAGTTCAGTGTTTTCAAGGTCAGGCATTGATGGGATTTAGGTTGAGTGTTGGCAGCAAATCTAGCTGTTTTGTGATATGCATTTTCCATCTTATTCAGTAGCATTGCCTGTAGGTCAGTGAGTATTTGGGAGCCATAGAAGAGACAGGGTAGGAGATAAGCAAGACAGAGTAGCTGTCTTGCTTCTGATGTGAGATATATTTTGTTACGGTAGAGTAAGCCATGCTTTTGGTTAGTATTTTTGATACAGTAATTTATATGAAGCTTGAACTTTAGTTTATCATCAATTATGACCCCTAGTAGTTTGATATGGGGTTCAACATTGATGGTGGTGTTGTCTAACGAGATGATAGTGAACGTTGAGGTGTTATGACAGAGTGATTTAGGCAGAAATAGAAGTAGTTTACTTTTCTTACCATTGAGTATTAGCTGGTTATTGGTTAGCCAGGTCTCAATATTTGTGTAAGTTAGCTGGGTTTTGGAAAGCAGGTTTGAGAAATAATCAGAGGAGGTAATGATGTAGAATCATCTGCATATTGGATGAAAGCTGAGTTGGGGCAGGATTTGTAAAGATTGTTAATAAAAATGTTGAATAGAAGAGGTCCTAAGATGGAGCCTTGGGGCACACCTGTAGTGACTGGCAGAGGAGGGGACAATGTAGAAAGCCATCTAACAGATTGTTGGACAGGTAGCTGCTGAACCAAGAGATAGTAGATGGGGAATATATTCAGTTCTGTTAGTTTAGAAATGAGCAAAGGATGAGACACAGTATCTAATACCTCGGATAAGTCCAGGAATAGGCAAGAGACTAGTTTGTTATTGTCTCTGGATTGTGCAACTGAATTGATAAAAGTGATGTGAGCGGTGGAAGTACTATGGTTTGGTCGAAAACCATGCTGAGTGGGTGTTAGAAGGTTTTCTAGTAATAAGTGGCATTATAATTGTGCATGGATGCATTTTTCCATGAATTTTGAGAGTGGAGAGAGAATAGTTGTAGGCCTAAAACTGGAAGTTTCTGTAGATTTTCCTCATTTATGGATGGGGATAATACAGAATATCTTTCCAGATAGATGGAATAGTAGATTCAGACAGTGAGTGATTTATCAGAATGGGTATGGGGTATGCAATGGAACAGACATCTATTTTTAGGAAGTATGGTGGCAAGTTGTCAGCAGATGGAGAGCATGGCTTTAGGTTCTGAATAAGTTTTTTGATATAGGCAGTTGATACAGGTTCAAGAGAAAAAGTGTTTTTTGTGGATTGGGGTGTTTTTCAGAGTGAAGGCTAGATAAATTAGAAGCAAGGCTGGAGTTAGGATGAGATCTGGAGCTAGAAGGCAGTAATTTACTAATGGTATTGATGAAAAAGGAATTGAACTGGGTGGCTATTTCTGTGGGAGACAGGTTAGGATCAGGGTTGGGAGATGGTGGGTTACCTGGATGTAAGATGTGGTTAATTGACTTCCAGAAGTCCCTAGGGTTGCTACTGTGATTAGAGGTGGATTGAGAGTAGAAGTGTATTTTATCAGATACTATCATTTTTATAGTTTTGTTTCTATGTTCTTTATATTTTTGTAAATCTGAAGGAGATTTTGATTGAGTCCATTTTTCGACTCCAGATCTCTGACATGGATAGAGGAGCTAGTGGTGTTGGTAAGCCAAGGAGAGATTTGAGATTTAACTCTTGTTTGAAGAGGGACAAGAGTGTTGAGAATATTTAAGAAAGTTGAACTGAAGTGTAGGACAGCATCATTAAGAGGCAGTGAAAATAGTGAAGACCAGTTAATGGAGGATAGGAGGCTATTTAAGTATTCTGGGTTGAAGTTGGTCAGTTTACAGAAAGTTTTATATTTGTGAGTACAAGTAGTGTGGGAGGTGGTCACTAAGAGACTCAGATAGTGATTCAGGTTTATGGTATTTATTGGGATGAGATACTAATATCCAGTCGATAATTGTGTGCAAGTTTTAGAGTTTATTTAGGTGGGTTGGAGTTGAGATGACCTGTGTGAAGCCATAAAGGTTTATACTTTGACAAGGGGAGTCTGTTTTAAAGAGATGCCAGTTTATGTTGACGTTCCCTAGGATGGTTGTTTCTGTTGTAATGTTATCTGAGAACCAGGATAGTATTTGTTCAAGGAGGGAGATATTATCACCAGGAGGTATGTATATGGTGGTAACAGATAAGGTAAGGCGTTTGTTGAGAATTACATTTACTGACAGAATTTTAACAGGGGGAAGGGAGGTAGAGAGGTGTTAGAGGAGGTTACTGTGAGATGGTCTGGGTAAAGGATAGCTGCTACTCCACCTTTACTATTTTTTCTATCCAGATGTAGTATGTTATACCCAGGTGGGAGAAATTTGTTATTTTGAGTTATGTGGTTTGAGCCAGGTCTCTGTGAGAATTAGGAGGTCTATCCATGCATGTAACTCTGCAGTTTTATTCAGAATGCTATGGATCCATAAAGCTTGAGGTGCTTATTACTTAGGCTGGAGTTATAGTTTGGAGTGGGGTTGCATTGGGTGTTAGTAGATGAAGGGGGTCCTGGGTTAGGGTGAATGTCACCAGATTTTAATAGAGTAGTGACTAGTATGGAGGAAATCTGGTGAAAGAGAAGTAGGAGTGGGTTTTTGTTTTTGTTTTATATGAAATGTTGTCATGATGAAGAAACTTAGTAGGTTGGGGCAGGAGAACTGGGTGAGAGAGTAGAGAGGGCGATATAGGAAAGTAGTCTGAGTTAAATGAGGGTTAAGAGGTTAAAGTACAGGTAGGATATAGCTGTTGTGGGTTGAGCCTATGTTCAATTAAAATAAGGTAGTACAATATGGAAAGAACATATAAGAAGATTGCAGGGAGAGACATTGGTTGGCTGAAAGGTAATGGGGAGGAGGGTAGTGGAAAAAGGTGTAGATGAGGGAACTAGGGGGAGTGACCCAGTGTAGGGTGGAGCAACCAGTTAACTATAAAGGAAATGATGTCAGGGGTGGGTGGGGAGTGAAGTGAGCCTTGGTGTAGCAGGCTGATCCAAGGAACTCAATTCAGAGGAGACAACACTGTTAATAGGCAAGTACAAATAAAGATTTTAAACTCCTGCAAGGAAAATGCAAGGGGGGGGGGGGGACAGGTCCTAGAGCATGAGTCTCTGCTAGTATTGAACAAAGTTACAGGAACACAATGATATTTAAAAGTAAACCTACACTGGGTGCTTGTAAAACACCAGAAAGCTGACACTTTAAAAATATCCTGTTAAAACTGTGAGGCAGCTTGCAGATGGGTCCGGTGAACAGGTATCAGCACACTGTTGTAGTTTAACTCTAGTGTAAGTAGCTGCTAGGTAGATTGACTGCAAAAGAAAAAAGAGAAAATAAGCGTATAAAGTTACAGTCGCTTAGTAAAGAGGGTCAGGATAGAGCAGATAAGTAAGGAGGAAACTGTTTTTTGTACTTAAAAAACTAGTACAATGATTAGAGCAGTTGAGAGGTTTTGCCTGTTATTACAGTAAATGATCAGTCCTTACATGAACATGTACTTAACAGTAAAACAGTTGTACTTAAACAGTATTAGATATAACTCTTGCAGCATACTAGTTATACTTTCATAAGGCTCTTTTAACCACCATATACAGTTATATGAAAATTATCAGACAGTTGCTTCACTTTCTTATTCAACTTATCACCAGTGCTGCATGAATTCTTTACACTGTATGTAACTGTACACTAGAACTGTGTTTCCACACTATAATGTTTTAAAGTTCTCTTATTTCACAGTTTCCTACAGTAATGCTCAGTTAAGTATAGCTCCATACTTAATACAAGGTCAAATGGAATGACATTAGAGGTCTGCTAGCATTCCATATGGTACTTACAAACAGTGATAAAGTTTACAAACACAAGAGCCTACATTTCCTAATAACAGCATCCAAAACACAGTATGTAGCAGACACTAGTATTTTTAACTTATACTTTGTGCAACAGGAGACAAGAAAATGCACTTCATTCAGAGGCATGCACACATCTAGGATACCACAGTAGTTAAATTTAGCAGGGAAGATTTTAGATTTAAAAGATGGTTCCAAGCTTTGCAAGTAAGGTAAAAGAACCTCTGATCTGCTGTCTGTGGGCAGGCGAATAAAGAGTGGCAGTGTGGGAGCCAATGAAATGCTAAGGAGAGCCAAAGGAAGCGGGGTTGAAGCTCATGAGCCAAGGAACTCAATTCAGACCAGACAACACTGTTAATAGGAGTGAGTCAGCAGATACCCAAGATTACCTATGTACAAATAAAGATTTTTAAATTCCTGCAAGGAAAGTGCAGGGTGGGGGGTGCAGGTCCTAAAGTGTGAGTCTCTGCTAGTATTGAACAAAGTCACAGAAACACAATGATATTTAAATGTAAATCTACACTGGGTGTATGTAAGACACCAGAAAGCTACCATACACACACTACCCTTGACATTGTGTGCCAGTTGGCTACGACCCCTCGGATTCTAACTCATTCAGACTTCCCTTCTCCTCAGCCACCCCTCTCAGATACCTGAAGCCATTAACCTGTTCCACTATATTCTCTTCTATCTCAGTTCTTCACTTCTTCCAGATTCCCCACTTGCTGCCATTACAACTGTCCTATCTATATTCAATTTCATCCCACATGCCTATAGTTTTGCATTCCATTACCCTATCATTTGCAGTTCTTTTAAAGAGTCTCCTTGTAATGCCACGTCATCTGCATAGAACAACTTTGTTGATTTGACACTTTCAGTTTGTTTGCTAATGTAGTTGATCAACAGTATAAGCAGCAGTAGGCTCAGAGATATGAACCCTTATGCACACAGACTCCCACTGGTAAGCCCACTGCAAGTCTGAACACTATTTGTATTTAGGTCATTGAGTCCTTGTACATAGCTTGCTTCAATTCGGTCATTGTTCCCAGGACTTTGAACCATCGCAAGACTGCCCAAATCAGCTTTCTTGGGACATTTTCATATGCCTTTTCCAAGTCTAGGAATGCCTAGTTGGACTTGTTCCGCCTTTTTAGCTTTTTCTCAACTATCTGTCTTGCTGCAAACATCAGTTCTGTTGTACAGCATCCTGATCTGAATCTGAACTGCTCATCTCCCATCTTATTTTCTACAACTATGTGCAATTTAACAAAAAATAAATAAATAAAACAATAACTCACCACCAAATGGTGATTTATTGACATCTCAGCACTTCTGTTGATCTTGGTGTTCAGAACATATGGCCTTAGGTCTGATGATATGACAACAAAATCAGTCATTGACCTTTGGCCAAAGGTGCTCTGCTTCCAAGTGCACTTATGAGCATTCTTGTGTTTGAACTTGACATTTGTTAAGGGCAGTCTGTGACTAGCACGCAAGTCCAAAAAATATTCGCCACTTGAGTTCTGTTTAGGCAAACTATTCCTACCAATCCTGTCCTCTAGAGAGGTCTCCATCTTCCCTTATGTGAGAGGTAATGTCTCCCAGTAAATCTACAGAATCAGTAGGTAGTACCCTGTTAAGTAACACATCTTCTGAAAAGTACAACCAACAAGAGCCTTTCTTCCTTTCTGTAAGTCATAGTTATAAATGCCAATGCAAGGAAGCAAACTGGAAAACTCCCAACTTAAGGTTCTAACGTCATTGACATGGTCCTTATCAACTTAGCCCCAGCCTTTGACCCACCACACATCTCCTCATCCCTCAGTAAGTCTGACCACAAATCAGCCATCTTCTCTGTCAAACCTAGTGGTAGCATCCAGTCACCAAATGAGACCATATGAAGAGACTTTTCCAGGGCAACTCTATTTCAGTTTGTAGAACACCTATGCATAATTCCTAACAATCCCCCACAACTGGACCTCGGTGAGAGGGTTGCCCTATTCACCACTGAATTTTACCAGCAACAAAACAGCTGCATAGAAAATTCATTACGTGTCTACCCTGACTATAAAGGCAAAGTCAAGAATAAACTTCTCTGATGGAACTCCTGTATTAGTAATGAAAAACTAGAAGAAATTCCTATTTCCCCTACCCCAAGACCACAATGAAACATGCCAGCAAGGAATTTAAGGGATTTATTAGAAAATGAGAGCACAGGCTTAAGGTCAGTGCAGGTATCTAAGGAAACTACAAGCCTAAGGTCAGTACAGATATCTAAGGAAACTACAAACCTAAGGTCAGAACAGATATCTAAGGAAACTACAAACCTAAGGTCAGTACAGGTATCTAAGGAAACTACAAGCCTAAGGTCAGTACAGGTATCTAAGGAAACTACAAGCCTAAGGTCAGCACAGGTATCTAAGGAAACTACAAACCTAAGGTCAGTACAGGTATCTAAGGAAACTACAAACCTAAGGTCAGTACAGGTATCTAAGGAAACTACAAACCTAAGGTCAGTACAGGTATCTAAGGAAACTACAAGCCTAATGTCAGTACAGGTATCTAAGGAAACTACAAACCTAAGGTCAGTACAGGTATCTAAGGAAACTACAAACCTAAGGTCAGTACAGGTATCTAAGGAAACTACAAGCCTAAGGTCAGTACAGGTATCTAAGGAAACTACAAGCCTAAGGTCAGTACAGGTATCTAAGGAAACTACAAACCTAAGGTCAGTACAGGTATCTAAGGAAACTACAAGCCTAAGGTCAGTACAGGTATCTAAGGAAACTACAAGCCTAAGGTCAGTACAGGTATCTAAGGAAACTACAAGCCTAAGGTCAGTACAGGTATCTAAGGAAACTACAAACCTAAGGTCAGTACAGGTATCGAAGGAAACTACAAGCCTAAGGTCAGTACAGGTATCTAAGGAAACTACAAGCCTAAGGTCAGTACAGGTATCTAAGGAAACTACAAGCCTAAGGTCAGTACAGGTATCTAAGGAAACTACAAACCTAAGGTCAGTACAGGTATCTAAGGAAACTACAAGCCTAAGGTCAGTACAGGTATCTAAGGAAACTACAAACCTAAGGTCAGTACAGGTATCTAAGGAAACTACAAGCCTAAGGTCAGTACAGGTATCTAAGGAAACTACAAGCCTAAGGTCAGTACAGGTATCTAAGGAAACTACAAATCTAAGGTCAGTACAGGTATCTAAGGAAACTACAAGCCTAAGGTCAGTACAGGTATCTAAGGAAACTACAAGCCTAAGGTCAGTACAGGTATCTAAGGAAACTACAAACCTAAGGTCAGTACAGGTATCTAAGGAAACTACAAACCTAAGGTCAGTACAGGTATCTAAGGAAATTACAAACCTAAGGTCAGTACAGGTATCTAAGGAAACTACAAACCTAAGGTCAGTACAGGTATCTAAGGAAACTACAAACCTAAGGTCAGTACAGGTATCCAAGGAAACTACAAACCTAAGGTCAGTACAGATATCTAAGGAATCTACAAACCTAAGGTCAGTACAGGTATCTAAGGAAACTACAAGCCTAAGGTCAGTACAGGTATCTAAGGAAACTACAAGCCTAAGGTCAGTACAGGTATCTAAGGAAACTACAAACCTAAGGTCAGTACAGGTATCTAAGGAAACTACAAACCTAAGGTCAGTACAGGTATCTAAGGAAATTACAAACCTAAGGTCAGTACAGGTATCTAAGGAAACTACAAACCTAAGGTCAGTACAGGTATCCAAGGAAACTACAAACCTAAGGTCAGTACAGGTATCCAAGGAAACTACAAACCTAAGGTCAGTACAGATATCTAAGGAATCTACAAACCTAAGGTCAGTACAGGTATCTAAGGAAACTACAAACCTAAGGTCAGTACAGGTATCTAAGGAAACTACAAACCTAAGGTCAGTACAGGTATCTAAGGAAACTACAAATCTTTCTTCAGTTAAGTCTGGAAATTAAGTAATAATGTCCAAGAAAGCACCAAGCTTATTTATAGTAATATCATGTATTCTGCTCCCAATGATATAACCAGCATATTAACAGAAACATTTAGTGCTAATTTTACCCTACCTCCTCCATATTTGTGTCTGCACTATCTTTGAAATTTTAGTTCCCCTGGAGGCATCTTGGAACAAGCTTTAAAATCCCTGAGAAAATAATCAGGCAACGTATTAGTCTGCATTTTCATCAATATAATGTATGCATTATCCAAGCCTCTGTTTAAACTGTATAACTCTAGCCTACCTATGGGGTTTGTTCCTGATGCCTGGAGAATATTCACTGTGATTATCTAACCCAAGGGTAGCCCCTCTATAGTCCTAGAAAAGTACAGGCACATCAACCCCAGCCTTATATGCAAAGCCATGAGATGCATCATATCATAACTTATTTTTGCATAAATATGCAATTTAACTGATCTAGATCCCAATCAATTTAGTTTTGTAAAGGACAAATCTCCTGAACTTTGTAAATTTTAAAAAAATAATTGCAGAGACTGTGGATAGTGGTCACTCAGTGCATATTGCTTATCGTGACCTGGCCATGGCTTTTGACACTATACCCTGCTGATATTATGGAAAAATTAGACAAACTTGATGTAAGCCATTGCAAACTGGCTATCCAACTCATCCCCAATTGTGAAACTTGTTGGACCCTCCCTAAATATAAAAGTATAATTAGTGGGGTACCTCACAGATCAGTGTTGTGCCATCTCTTTATTTATCATTTATTGTGCAGATATCCCAAAAGCATGGCTGGCCAAGTTTGCTGATGACTTCAAATTGGACACTGCTCTCCGGTCATCCACTGATACAAGACAGCTCCAGCAATACCAAACCCAATCTCAAGCTAAATGCAAAAAAATGCAATGCAGTGCAGTGCAGTAACATTAAAACATGCTGCTCCAACCTTCTGTGTTATAAATGGTACTCCTCTTAAGACAGATACAGTCATAAGAGAGCTAGATACTGACATGGACAACTTTTCTTTCTCTCTCTCTCTCATTCATTCATGTTCCCACCATATCCTTCTATCCTCCCAGTTAATTTACAAAGAAAATTTTCAAGAGCCAAGTAAGTCATCCTGCCAATGTATTTTTTCCCTTATCAGATCCATCTTTGAATATAGTGACCTTTTGGTATATACAAATCAAAACATTTTGCTCAACTGAAAAAGCCCCAAACATTTCTAACAAAGAAAATTAGGTCATCCCCTCCAATGGAGCTCTTTAAATTTGCAGCATAACTTCCAATGGGCGGAGCCTCAGCTTTTTGATAGAATCAAATTATGTTCTCATATTTCAAACAAATATTCATATCTCTGGAATGGGGTTATTATAGAAAAGAAATGTAAATGTCAAACTCTTCAGCACAAATGTTTTTTTAAAAGTGGTGGTATTCTTAAGAATCTAGGTCTTAAACTGAAGTTTATAAGTCACAGTAAACACAGTCCATGGGATTTAGTAAACTCCATGTAGGCTTTACGCAAAACGTACATGGAGTTTACATGTTTGCGCTGTGAGCAACAGCAGTGATTACATATTTGTGCTGCATGTTTAAATGTAAACAAGCATGGTTATGTGGCCGGCAACTGTGTTGCTGGCCAGGAAACCATGTAAAGCAACATGAATAGCAAACCTGTTTACCTTAGAGCAAACTAACTTAGTGGGATTGCACGGAATGCCACAATGTTTACCAGGGTTTATCATATATCAATGTATACGGTTCAAACACAGTACAGTATAGTGTATACAAAGTTGTGCAAATGATCTCTATGGGTACATGGGCTGCCATGTAAAATAAACAGTCACAGGAAGTGTGTGTATTGAATAGGGATACACAGATGAATTGTAGGAATGAACACAGGGAAAGAAGATAGGTGAAACATTGTAATGTACAGCAGATAAGGGCATGTAAATGGCAGACAGTTGTAGCAGGAACAGTAATCACATATTGACATGGTACAGTATGGACTGCACAGTGAAAATGTATATTATGTGACTGTCCTCAAGGTGACATAACAATGGAGAATACGTCTTTGGACACTTCTGTCAGGGATGTTATTTACAGTCGGGTCTGGGTGCATATTATGAAGTTGCACAAACTGATTTTGCTGAATATGACTTTAATGTCAGCAAAGGTCTCCAACAAGTGGGACATAGTTACAGGCTCATGGACAACAGTAAAAGAAGCATGCATAATCATGGACAATATCAGAATAATAACACCAGTAATCCTATGTCTCTGACACAACATATGTGATTCTGAGTAATCATAAATGGTTCTGTACGAACACACTTGTACAACTATTGTGACATGTCAGCAGTCTATGAGGGTAATCAAACACACCATCCTGACACTGTAACATCTGCTGGAGGTGTTATGAGGGACACTAATATACCTGTAAGTGACATTATGATCAATACAGGCTAGTTGACTGGTGGGAATGGCAGATATACATGGCACAGTCCACATTTACTTTCATGAATGTAACCCATGCCATCAGTGTTGTCAAACAGCTTTGTATGTACTGTGTGAATCACCACAAATGGTATCACATATGCATCTGGTATAACACCTTGGTGGGGTTCTATACCATCAGGCAGTAATGTTTATGCAACAAAAAAACAATACCTAGGTATGGCCAGTAAGATGTGTGACAGCTCACTGGGGCAAATGTTTCAGTTACACATCAGTGGAAGATGAGTAGGGAGGTACATGAAAAAGGGTGCATTGTACTCAGTTATTGGTGTGATGAAGGCTGTGACCTTTGGAGGTATTATGGCCTTTGATCTGGATGCCCTGCATATACTCAGTAGTTGTGTTACATATAAGGGAGTAGTCACCACTGTGGCTACATGCTGGTGGACATTCCACAATATCATCTACCCCAGAACCCAGGTCAGATACCAGTTGGTCTGCTTATAGGGTGTGATGTCTACATTATCCTTGGGTTGTGTGTTTGTTTTCATAATGTAACAAATCTCCCCATGTTTTTGTTTCATCTCATGCTATCATGGCTGTGGCAACAATCTTTGGTGTGTATTGACACTGTCTGTATTATGCTAATATCGCAGCTGGAGTCAATGATTGTCCACAATCTGTAGTCCTACAGACGTTTGGACACAAGATGTGCATGTCATTCTTGACATTTGTGTTTTAAATAATGGACAGGAAAGGTCCTAACACACAGCCCTGATGTATGGACCTGATCACTGGACCCAAGATATAGGTCACTTCACACATTTCAACACATATAGATGCCACGTATGTGATCCAGTGGTCTACCTACTTAGTGATATAGGTGTTTATGGTCACATCTAACAGTGCTGAGTGAATACCTCAATGTCAATTTGTGTCAAATGCTTTGGCCTGGTCAAGTTCCACAGGATAATACTGTTTTCATCATGCATGCCCTTGATGACCTCTTTGAGGACATCTAACAAATGAAACAGACATGGATGTAGCATCAACAACTCACACTTGTCTGTTGCACACAGCGGGGATATCACTAGTGTCCATTTAGAAAAGGTCCATGACTACATATTAGTCTACCTCACAGTCTCCCCCCCCAAATGAGATTGATACACCCTTCTACAGGAATATAGTCCATCTGGAGGTTGTGCTGAAGTGTGTATCCAACTGTGTCAGTTAGGTGTATGTTCTGAGTCACACTATAGGTGATCCATGATGTCATCACAGCCCATTGATTCTGTGTGATAGGCCTGGATGAAGGTAAGACAGCGCATACTGCCTATCTTGATATGGTGTAGGGTTTGGACCCAGTCCCCCCAACTCAGATATCATTGAGAAACTCTCCCAGCTGGGGATTAACCCTTATGTCACTAGACGGTGAACCATTAGACTCACCGACAGAACACATACTATGAACGTTGGTGACTCAACCTCTACCAGTAGAGCTGTCACCACTGGTGTACCCCAAGGTTCTCGGCTAGGCCCTTTACTGTTTGAAATCTATTTCTCGACAGTCCAGGCTAAAGTCTATGGCCTTTGACTTACCAGGTTTGCTGATTCTTGCATTTAGGGTACAATCATTGAGTCCACTAATGATGTTAACATACAACAGGAGAGGCTAACACAGACAAATGATTGGTGCCAAAACCACAGGGTCTACAACTAAATGCAAAATGTGTCATTATTTTGGGCTTCTGTGAAGTGGAATTCCCTACTAATTACAACATTGACAACACTCCCTCTGTGCTGAAACACAGTAGTGCAAGACCTGGAAAGCACATAGATAGCAATCTGAACTTTGACCACCAAGTGTCCACAGTGGTATGGAAAGGCTACATTGTGCACATCATAAGTCAGGCCATCATATCCAGATCTGATGGTGATATAACAGCACTGTACTCGAACCTCATCAGAACACTAATAGAGTATAATGCTCCCTTTTCCATGTACCTTACCAGACACCTGCAGCTGCTGGAGAGACCACAGGAGTTTCTCACCAAGAAAATACAAGACCTACCAACCATGCCATAATGTATGTAGATAGACTGAAAGCACTGTCAGTGTAATCTATATCATATAGGATGAGGTGACTTGTGCCTGGCCTACAGGCCAGTCTCTGACCCTGCCCTGATGGCAATACTGCACATCCACAAATCAGTTATACCCGATGACATCAGCAGAGTCTGGTGAGAGGAAGATGGTAATAGCAGTACCTTACATGCTGGTGTAAAATGCTGTCTCTAATGTCAAGTAAATGCACAAACACAAACACACCCCAGCTGACTGCAGTGAGAGCAGAATCCCTACCTAAGTACACAGACTACAGAGCTCAGTACTTTATGCAGGAGCCACAGCACAAGTCTGACTTTTACAAGGCTGCAGGGCAAATTATAGTGTATGACATCAGCAGTGGATGTTGGAGAGAAGCTGTTGGGAGGCCTGCATGAAATGGATATCTGGCCATGTTCAACTGTCAAGATATTTAAAGGTTGCATGCTACTAGATTGATGAGTGTGCAATGTGTAGTATTTGG
The DNA here is from genome assembly GCF_019279795.1 of Protopterus annectens. Taxonomy (NCBI): domain Eukaryota; kingdom Metazoa; phylum Chordata; order Ceratodontiformes; family Protopteridae; genus Protopterus; species Protopterus annectens. The sequence goes on from NC_056739.1 coordinate 135,520,756, forward strand.
TGGTTGTTTTTCAATGTGCAGGTATACTTTAAGAGATAGCTTTACAAACGATATGTAAACAGGTGCCCTCATTGCTACAAGTATTGGAAAATCTGAATGTGTATTGTCATTCTAATGATGTACATGGTATATAACACAACATTTGCTATTAATTTATGTACTATAGTTGATATATTTGTGAACAAGTACTGAGAGAACAAGGTTGCAGTACATGGGGGAGGTAACAGTTGGCTGCATTGTAAATATGAGGCATTTTCTTAGACAGGACCTTTGTTTTTTTCCTGTTTCCACATGTAGTTTCATGTCATGAACACTAAATGGCCAATAAACAAAAGTAATACATACTGTTGTCCACTTCATAGGGTACTGCTGAGCAGCAGGTTTGCGAGATGGTTGGCAAAGTGCTTGCTCATGCGAGATGCACATTTCTACTGCTTTTCCTGTTTGCATGTAGTTAAGCAGTGCACAAACACAAGTCTCAGTGCTAAAATACCATGGGTTCTCAGTATTGAGGGAATGAAGCATACCTGCTGCTTAGCTGACTATGTGGCAGCAACATTTCTTTTTGAGCCCAGATGATATAGGGTTCAAATCCAAGTGTATGTAATACTTTTAAATAAGTAGTGATAATGCAAGGAAATAAATCTTTATACTACATTCACCATGTGTTACTGTGTATTGATGCAGTGCAGGGTGTTTAATCAGCATTATGTGAAGGTAACCACACCACAGAGGATCCATTCACTGTCATTTGACACTGGTGCGAGATGCCAAACTCTGCGCAGACATAGAGGCCAAAAAGTGAAGGATTCCATTTTTTTTGTACTAGTATGTTTTGTGTGTGATTCTATTTTTTGTCCAGATTGTAAGTGTTAAAATGGCATAGATAGGAAAATGGTGAAATGACGGGCAAGCAGGGGGGGGGGACAAAGGTAAAACAATATAGGAATGTGCAGGATGGAGGTATGAAAGAACCATTGCTATCCATTTCTTCAAGAGTGTAAAATTAAAATATGTACAGAATATTAGCTGAATTTGGAATGTCACCTCCACAAAGAGGGATGACAACAATGCAATCATGTTGTATAGCCAATTAGAACAAATCAAGTGTGTCAAGAAGACACTTGTGTGAAATGTACAGCTATGTATGGAATGATAATTTTTTTGTGGGACAGGTACTCATTTTTTTCACTTCAGTAAGAGAGGAATGCTAGGTAATGTACATTGTTATTTCTGAATCAGGTAAGTTGGGTAGGTGAGGAAGCAAATCCAAACAGACAGGGAAATTAAGACAAAACATAGGGCAGTGAGGTACACAAAAGGTTGGGGGACACCATGATTGGTGTGAGAGAGGGCGGACGATGCAAGCCCATGCCCGTCAAATATGGGGGCAGTGAGAATCTAGTCCTCACCGGCAGGACTGTCATCACCTCCCCTTACTCCATTGGCTGCCAGAGTGCTTGATGTCTTCTCCTCCTACTGACCATGAGGGACAGCAGCCTCTGGTCTGGTGTAGGTGTACACTAGTGGTGTGGTGCATGACCCTACACACCAACTCTGGCATCTCCTGGTTGATAATGAAATCCCCACCGCCACCAGTACTCTTGGATGGTGCCACAGCACCAGCTGCTGGGGTAGAGTTCTCTGACGGTGCAAGTACTACAGGGGCAGCAGATGCAAAACTGCCAGGATGGAGTCTAGATGTGCTGGGTTTCGGTGCCAGAGCCAGTGGAGTGGGGGCAGGCTGAGCCACTGAGGTTGGCCTACCTCACTGTGCTGTGAAGCATTTAGTGATTTGTTACAGATGGATGACACGGAGCCAGTTTGACAACACATAATAGAAAATAAAAAAAGAGAGATAAGGGTTGGGGTTACTGTACTCATTTCCTTATTTCACTTAAAAGAAAGTTACTGTTTGTCGTTTTTGCATTTAAGTTACCTGTAACACATTGCATTTAAGTTACCTGGCACTTGCTCACTAAAGGCACTTGCTCACTAAAGCAATTATATAAGTCAGCACTAAAAAATTAAAAGCACTACACTCTCACAAAGTCCTCTTGAGTACCTTGTTCCCCATTGGCCCTTTTTTTTTTCAATTATAAAGGAATTCCCAATACTATTCTAGCATGTCCAAACGTCCCTTGTCAATCTTCTCTCTGGTCCAGCTGTTGAATCTGGGAATCTTGAGGTAATGTTACAAATGCCTCATGTACACAGACAACCCTCTCCTCCTCCCAACAAATTCCAACACATGTGAGAGATGCATCCATATAGCCAAACTGGAGGCTAAGCTCACTCAACTCAGTACTGGTGTAACCAGTCAGGAGGAGAAGGAAACCACACTCAGTACAATTCCAGTCTCACATAGACCTACCACGACAGCAAACCAAACACATAAACACACAAAAACATACTCAGAGGCTCTAAATAAAAATCTGCCTAAGCAGCAGAGACCTCCGAAGCAGACACCCAAGCAACCGCTACCCCAAAACAAAACACGTGCAACACATAGCTCACAAAGCCAGTGTGCCGAACAGTCACAGCCCTTAAGGCTAAACAACACACCTGATACACTTGTAATAGGTGACTCTATAATCAGGCACACTGACATCCCACTCACCAGGCTGAACAAGGAGAAGGTCACGGTGAGCTGCCTGACGGGCGCTAGGATCCGCCACATAACACAAGCACTCAGGTCACTCCAAGTGAAGTACAAATATGACTCAGTCATTGTCCATGCTGGTGTGAATGACCTGAGACGTACCTCCCTGGACTACATGAAAAGAGACATAGAGGAGCTCTCTGAGCATGTGGCCCAGGCCGGTATGACCCTGACCTTGAGTAGCATCTTGCCCTCACCAAGAATGATGCCACAATATGAAGACAAGATGATCAATTTCAACAATTGGCTTAAGTATTGGTGTCATTCAAAGGGGATCCAATGCCTGTCAGCCTGGGATGACATGCTCGACAAGCCACGATGCTTCACTAGGGACGGCTTGCACCTGTCACCCCTGGGCTTTCGGATATTGGCAAAGGCTCTTGCTACCCCCATAGTGCCTTTTTTAGGCAAGGCTCAAAAGACAAACCCACCTCCATAGGTATCACAAGGGATAAGAAACTAAGAGTAATGCTACTCAACGCCAGAAGTCTAAACCTCAAGATGCACACACTCGAAACTCTCCTTAGCATGGAGAACATCGATATCTATGCAGTAACATAAACCTGGTTCAAGGCTCCCGAGAGCACCCCTGCACTACCAGGTTATACCTCATACCATGCTTTTCGGCCCCAAAACTTGGACCGACCCACAAAAGGAGGGGGAGTACCAATATTCGTCAAAGATACCCACACCTCCAGGTTGGTGGCACAGCACGAAGCATCAGAGACTATCCATGTGCAACTAACAGTGGGTAACACTGCCTTCCAGTTTATAGCCTGCTACAGACCACCCTCCCTAACCCAGGAACCCCACTCGGCCTTCCTGAGAACACTGGAAAATATGAAGGTCTCTCCAAACACCACTATATTGGGCGACTTCAACTACCCAAACATAGACTGGGAGCATTACTCTAGCTCCAATACCCTAGCCCAAAGGTTCCTAGAATTTATAAACTCAAATGCTATGGAACAACTTGTTATCACTCCCACAAGAGGGGAAAACATACTGGACCTGATCATCACCAACATGTGGACTCTATGCTCCAGACCAGAAGTGTATCCCTCACTGGTAAGATCATACCATAAACTAATCTCACTGGATATTCACATCCCGACACCACCCCCTGCCCAGAAAACCACAGTGAAAAACTTCTCTAAAGCAAATTTCACACTCCTCAAAACCGAGGTGGAATCCTTCAAAGCCCCCGGGCCTGTGGAAAATACGGCCCAGACAGCAGAATCCTTTATAAATGCATTCTGTGAACACCTTCAGGAATGCATGGATCATGCAATCCCAAATAAAACCAAGACCCAATCCTCCAAAGGCAGACATCCTGTCTGGTGGATCCCAGCCATAAACAAACTATACAATAGAAGGAGGAAGCTACTAAATGATAGAGCAAAATTCCAAAAAGGGAAGGCATCTCTGATCAGTATTAGCAAAAAACTACGGGCACTCATAAAATCATCTAAGGCCAGCTTCGAGAGAAAAATTGCACAGGACACTAAGGATAATCACAAGGCTTTCTTTAGTTATGTTAGGAACCTGGGTGGTAATTCCCAGATATGCTCAGAATTAGTCCAAAATGACAAAAAATACACTGAACCCACAGACATTGCCAACATCCTAGCTGACAGGTTCAGTGCAAACCTCTCCCCCCCCCACCAAAAAGGCAAATATCTATCCCAGCAGAGTGCTGCCCCCCTGACATCTCGGATGCTCAGGTAAGAGCCGCCCTCTCCAAAGCAAAAAACACAGCATCAATGGGACCAGATGGTGTCCCGGGCTGTGTCCTACATGAACTCCAAGAAGAGTTAAACCCAAACATAAAACTACTGTTCAATCTCAACCTTACTACAGGATATGTACCCAAAGAGTGGCGTACAGCAACTGTGGTCCCTCTCCACAAAGGTGGTGCCTCAATGGATCCTGGAAACTATCACCCCATAAGCCTGACTAGCTTGGTCTGCAAAGCTATGGAAAGGATCATCATGGACCTCATAAATAAAGATATTGGGGACCTACAGACACTGGATCCTACCCAGTTCGGCTTTGTTAAGGGCAGATCCTGCCTCTTAAACCTGGTTGATTTCTTTGGAACAGTCACCAAGGCCATTGACGAGGGGAAGGTGGTCCACACAGCCTACCTGGACCTCGCAAAAGCCTTCGATACAATACCCCACTCGGGCATTATAGATAAGCTCACCAGCTTAAATATAAACCCCTATGTCACTAGATGGGTTGCAAACTGGCTCAAGGACAGAACCCACATGGTTAGAATTGCTGGAGCCATGTCAGACTCCAAACCAGTTACAAGTGGCGTCCCACAAGGCTCAGTCCTGGGACCTCTCTTGTTCAGTATATATTTCTTGGAGGTACAGGCCAACACAGAAGGACTGTGGCTGACCAAGTTCGCAGATGACTGCAAACTGGGTGCCATAATCGACTCTCCAGCCGACACAAGCATCCTCCAAAAGGGCCTCATAGAAACAGACAACTGGTGCCAGAGCCATGGCCTCAAGCTAAACGCCAAAAAGTGTATAGTCATCCCTTTGGCAAAAACAAAGTGCCCACAAATTACCACATAGGTGGTAATCCATTAAGTACAGAAGAAGTAATTAGGGACCTGGGGACGCAAGTTGATAGCAATCTCTCATTTGACAACCACGTGGCCAAAGTGGTTAGAAAAACATTTTATATAGCCTACCTAATCATGAAGGGATTCACATCTAGATCAGGGGAGGTCATCGTGCCTCTTTACTCATCCCTCATCAGGCCCATAATTGAGTACAGTGCCCCTTTTGGGATGTACCTTACCAGACACCTGCAGCAACTGGAAAGACCCCAAAAGTACCTCACCAAGAGGATCAAAGGGCTCAAACAGATGCCATATGCTGCCCGGTTAAAGAAACTCCAGCTCTACTCAGTGGCATACCGCCTGTTCAGAGGCGATCTGTGCCTGACGTATAAAGCCATGTCCAACCCGGAATTAATGGACATGCTGCACCTCAGAAAATCCAAATCCTATCGAGCTACACACTTGAAAGACTTGAACCTCAGCACTGAAATAAATAGGACATGCTGGAGGGACAGATTCATAACCCAGAGGCTCCCTTCACTCTGGAATAAAATCCCAGTCCAGGTTAGGCAGAGTCCCTCATTGACTCTCTTCAAGAGGAATCTTGATGAGTGGATGGGAGATCGTAGGTTTACCCCGGGTATCACTTCTGTGTCACTGTTAGACAGAGGCACAGTATACTAACCTCAAAAAAGGGCATAGCAAAATAAATTTAAAATGGGTGGCGAAAGCCAAACACATTCTGGCTAGGCTTATAAATGCCCTAGGGCAGATAGCCTAGTATGAGCCTATGAACCTATAAAATTAGTACCATGATATGTGACATACAATGCATTATCACAATAATACAACTATTTTATCTGAAGTTTTACATTTAAGTATACTTCCTAACAATTACAAACTATAATTATGGATTGTTCAAAGTGATCATCGCAATGTGCAGATATTGTACATATGCTTGGTCCAATTATACAGATTACAGTTAACAGCAGGGCATTTATGCCACTTCTGTAGAATTTAATGTATGTAATATTATTAAAGAATTGCAGTATCGTTTAGTTATTACTTGTGGTATTTGAACCCCCAACGTCTGACTACAGTCTTACAGTTGACTCCTAAAATTGGTTTGTGCTACAGACTTATGCTTGCATACTTGGTTTTACAGTTGGGATATGCATGTTTACATTGCTACAATTGTATAGAAAACGAAAACATTTTTAACATTTGCATCTACAATAATACTTCCCTTGTGCTGCATGCATTCCACTTGCTACCCTCAGTCTCTCCAGATGATCAGCATGAGCTTGCCTATTCACCACTATTTCCAGATTAGGTGTGAAAAAAAAGAAAAAAGAGCATTATGCATACCAGTCTTCTTACATTTAACTTTCTGTGTATTTGAAATTCTCCTTAGTAGCATACTTACACAAGTGTGGGATGTCACTAGTTCGTAACTCACCCAACCACTGGTTGAGTGTATTCCTCTTGTGCATTTTTAGGGTAATGAAGTGGTCCTTACTCTGTTCTCCAGTGCATGCCATGCCAGTTGCACTGGATACAACCTTGGCCAAACTATTCCAAGCTTCAGGCTTGTACTGGGAGCCAAAATAGTTCCCCTGCAGAAGCCTTTGGCTGTGGCACTTTATCAGGAATCCAATAAATATTCTGACTCGTGAACACCCCACCTCTGTGCCCTAAATTGAGTACCTTCCCCTCTAACACCAGACATGTCTAACCCCAAAGCAATAGCAAATAATGACATCCCTCCAATTCCTGTTATCATGTTTACTGATAGTCTACAAACCTCTATGTGTCTTATTTAAGTGTGAAGGCCATCCAAGTCCAGATATCAGAATTATACTTACAGAAACATAGTAGACAGTATACCCTCAGTCATACATCTGAACCTTCAAAACACAGTAGGGATGTCTTATCCCTCATACATATAATTCACATCAGCTCCACTATTTATAATGATGTATAAAGTGTTATAAGTGATATTTAATATAATGTGAAATGGAACAACAGTAAAAATGTCTGGAATTTCCTGTATTGGATCCCAGGAACATGTGTATGGCAGCCCTACACTTACACCTGTTACCAGAGGAATATTGAAATAACACACCTGATGATTTTCCTGTTCATTACTATAAACTGAACTGTCACAACATAAAAAAAAATATGTTGCACTGCCTGTATTGGAACCCAGGACCACTTGTATTACAGCTCTACACTTACACCTGCTGCCACATGAATAGTTAAATAAGACTTGCATAATTCCCTATTCATTCTTAACGTATGTGTATTAACCACCGCCCCAATGCCGCTTAGCATGTGTGCAGTGCCCAACAGAATTAATAGAATTCATCCATTTTTAAATTGTTGACTATCTGTATTCTGTCTGCAGGTATGCAATGGCTGCAGGTGTTGGGAAGCTTGCTAACTGCCATGCAACATCGCTTAGCAGTATTGTATGATGGAAAGCAAAAACTACAACAATGTATCCTTTTTGACCTTTACACTGTCAATGCCCTGTCTGCAGGTGTTCTGTCTGCTTCCTGTGTGGGCCACTAGTCCAAGTTTGTGCACTGCTAAGCATCACACAAGTGAGATAAGCAGTGCTAAACATGACTTTTATTGTGTTTCTCTGTTTCCCCTGTTTGCGCTAAGCTGCACACTGCACAAACATTGGCATTAAAAAAAAGAAATGGGAAAATCATGAGAAAGGAAGAAAAGAAATGTATAAAATCAACAACTCTATTCACACTGGTCTGGATTTGAACTCTCACTTCTCACTCCAATGAACCTTCCAAACACAGTAAGGGTGTCTTATCCCTCTTTTAAAACAGCTTTGCAGCAAAGAGGGAAAATCATTGTGCATACAACCAACTGCAACATCATTCACAATACTAACAAAACATGTGACAGTTGTTTGCACATGTATTAATTTCAGATGTAGTATACTGAGTGATCACACAACCATTTATGACTGTTGTGTGCAGAAATGCAGCTCTGTCTTATCTCTCTGTTGCTCATTCTTCTATTGTCTGAGCAATAATATGAGATATGCAGTCTGTAAGGCATTCTGTATCATTGTCCTTAAAATTTGTGAGGATATTAAATGGCAATAATATGCAGTTGTCAAGAAATGAAAGGGAGGTTAGATGTTACTGAACAGAAACTGTGAAATGTGTGCTGCATACTTACATTTAAAACCTTGATACAATTACTTCTACTCTTTGTAAGTATAACCTGGCTGACACACTCACTGGAGGTAAGGGAGTCTGAACTGCTGTCCTGTTTTCCTTCTCCCTACCAGTAATTATTCACAGTTGCAGTCCATTAGCAACAAACACTGAGGGAGAGGCTGCAGTATGTTTACATGTGATACATAGAGCCAAGTATTTGGCATTCAGCAATTCTAATGAGTTCACAGTTCATTTGCATCTTCACCATGCTCACAGCCCTGAATCAACACTATAAAAATGGAACCATGTAGCTAAGGAACCTGAAGGTGAGGAGACTTGTTTATGTAGATAACACAGAAGACTATATTACTTTGGGATTTATCTGCACAGAAAACTACTGATCTTGATAAGGTATACTTGCATTTTTCAGCTATATACTGGATATGCTAAAATTGTTAATATATACATTAGCAAATGATACTTTTATGTGTATGCATTTCTTAGACATGTACTGATTTGTCAGAACAATTTACTTTCTGAAATGCACAGCCTTATTAACTGTCATCACAAGTGCTAATGTTACAACTGTTTTTTTTTTTCTTACACTCTTTTATTATTTCATTGAAATGTAAATGTCCTATATTGTCAGTGACACAGGGGTGTATGCCCCATACATACCTCTAGGGGGAGTGCTGGCCACTGGTAGGCATACTGGCAATTGCATAAAATTGAATGTACTGTGGTAAATGTGTAGACATGTTTTTGGGAGAGTTTATTTGATGGCACCTTTAGCAGTTCACTGATGGTTTGTTAGCAAAATGTACCATTTGCCTGTTGTTTTATGAGTGGGGGAGTGTAACAGTCAAAAAAGCACTCCTGCGCGAAAGGCAAATGCACGGTTCAGAACCAAGTCAGAAGCGCTAAAAAGAGTAGAGCCAGCATGCTGTGTTCCAAAATTATCTTTACTCAAATAAAACAACAAAAATCAGACTGGTTTCGGCCGGAAAATATCACAGCCTTCTTCAGTGCAAGTCAAATACAGCTTCTGTTGCAGGTTAAATACACCCATCTTAAAACCTATTGGCCCATACTAGAATTGTTCATTTAAGCCAGGTGGAAACAATCCACCCAGTTTAACAATCCACTTTTTTCTTTATTATTTAAAATAGAGTGCCGCCCAGTTTTATTGGATTTATTGCCCTTGATGATATCAATAACCATGAAAGAAAATCTGGCAGTGGGATGTGTTAGATAGTGTTTATACAATGCATTGGTTACCTTTTTATTTTTGATGTTACTGATGTGTTCAGAAATTCTGATTCTGAATGGACGAGAAGTCTGGCCAATATAGAAGCAACCACAAGTGCATGTAGCTTGATATAGTAACCAGTCAGTACTGCAGTTGGCAAAGAAATTTAAATCGTAAACTATGGTGCTGTTGCGGCGGAAAATTGTTTGGATTTTGTGACCTTGTCACAATGGGTGCAGTGGCCACATGGATAGCAGCCAACTAAAGGATCCCCCGAAAATGTAGATTGTACATATGTAGAGGATTGATTCAGTGTCCCACGCTTGTAATGATTAAAGCAGGAACCAAGATTTTTGCCTTTGCGGAAAGAAAACTGACATCTTTCTGGTATGATGTGTGCTAGCTCCTGATCACATTGTAAAATATTCCAATGTTTATTCACACTTTGAATTAAGTTATCAGAATTCCTGGCATAAGTTGTTAAAAACCTAATTGGTTGTGATGCCGAATTATTATGGTCTTTGTAACTTAGAAATTCTTGTCTATCAATTGAATTGACCAGATTACTGGCCTGCAATACATAACCCATACCATAACCCCTAGATTTGAATCTTTTTGTAAGATCCTTCCTTTGTCTCTGAAAAGAGGAATCATCAGAGCAGATATGCTTTATTCTAATGAATTGCAATTTTGGGATGTTCCGGGCTATGTGTGGTGGATGGAAACTGGACGCATGTTGGATGGTATTGTATTGGGGATATTTCCTGAATACTTCAGTACTCAACGTATGATCTGGTAGTCTGTTGATAATCACATCCAAAAACGTAATGCTGTTCAAATCATAATGAACAGTGAATTGTAATCCCCATGGGTTGTTGTTCAGGTAAGATATAAATTCATGTAACACATTTGTCTCACCCTTCCATACCATCCAACAGTCATCTAAAAACCGTCTCCAAATGTCAATGTATTCCAAATAGATGTTGTTCACATGATCATAGATAAGATGTTTTTCGACAAAGGCCATAAACAGGTCGGCATATATTGAGGCAAATGAAGCACCCATCGCTGTACCCGTTGTTTGTAAATAACAAGTATCCTGATAAAAGAATACATTGCTATTCAGAACATATCTAGCTAGCTGAACCAAAAAGGAGTTGAAGTCAGATCGGTATAAATTGGCCACTTCCAGCCAGTATGTAAGGGCTTCTAAACCAGATTCGTGTGGAATATTCGTATATAAAGCACACACATCTAGTGTGCACATCAACCAATCAGATTCCAATTGGCTATCTGAAATGACCTGCAGAAAATTTGTAGTGTCCTGTAACCGAGAACGTACAAGATGGAGCAAAGGCTTCAAATGTTTAGTCAAATATAGAGACAAAGGTTCTGTGATATAACCCTTTCCTGAGACAATTGGTCTACCTGGTGGATTTGTGGGATTTTGAATCTATTTTAAATAATAAAGAAAAAAAGTGAATTGTTAAACTGGGTGGATTGTTTCCACCTGGTTTAAATGAACAATTCTAGTATGGGCCAATAGGTTTTAAGATGGGTGTATTTAACCTGCAACAGAAGCTGTATTTGATTTGCACTGAAGAAGGCTGTGATATTTTCTGGCCGAAACCAGCCTGATTTTTGTTGTTTTATTTGAATAAATATAATTTTGGAACACAGCATGCTGGCTCTACTCTTTTTGGTGCTTCTGACTTGGTTCTGAGCCATGCATTTGCCTTTTGCGCAGGAGTGCTTTTTTGACTGTTACACTCCCCTTCATTTCCTGTTGGAGGCCTGTGTTCTTGATACTGATTGCCAGTTATCTGTGCAATCTCTCTTCTAGTTATATTTTTTTATTTTTGTGCGACACGCCATCTTACTCTTTTTGGTAATTTTTTGTGGATTATCATCCATTGTTGGTGCTGTGGATTTATATGGTGCTTGACATTTATTATTACCAGGTTTAAGCTGGATATATTGGTGGCGTTTATTCCACATCACGCTTTTTCTGGCATGGAATACAAGATTCTCAACATGGCCATATTGGTTTCATCTTGATGGGGACTTCAAAGTTGTTTATCTGTGTGATTTGTTCTACCATCGAAGTAGAGCCATACAAGTTTAACGCATTTTGTGTTTAAACTGTTATTTGGATATTCTGTGTGAACTTTACGAATGCAATAACACAAGATCAAAGCAATGGGTTTGCCCTCTTTTTTGGTAGATATCTGATGGGTAACTTTGTGATTGAACAACACAGGTACTGTTTCTTATTATCCATTTGGCGTCTTTGATAAGGAAGAAATTTCTTTTTGTTTACACAAATGGATTCTGCATTTTGCTTATGGGAGACACCATTTTACATCAGATGGATATAATTTTACCAGGCGTCACTTATATCAAGGCTGTGTGATTTGTTTTGCCATACAAGTTTAACGCATTTCATGTTCAAATTGCAATTTGGATATCTTAACTGTGTGGATTTTATGAATGCAACAACACGAGATTATAGCAGTGGGTTTGCCTTTTTTATAGTAGACATTTAACGGCCAAACTTTGTGCTTGATGAACACAGGTACTGTTTTCTATCATCCATTTGGTGACTCTGATAAGGAAGAAGTTTATTTTTGTTATACAAATGGATTCCGCATTTCGTTTATGAGAGATATTAGTTTACATCAGATGGACATAATTATATCAGGTGCTACTTATATCAAGGCTGGGATTCATTTTGGACATTCACATCTTTAAATGGACAAAATTTTCTGTAACTTGTTTGTTTTTCAAGTTGGGAACAACATTTTCATATAGTTCAAGGAGTGTTTGATATAATTTTTTGCTTTCTATTATCAACATGTTCTTTTGTACTATTGAACTTATGACATGAGGTCAATATTGACCATTATTTGTTTTTTTTACTTTACAGTTTCAGTATTTAGACATCATATTTGCTGGTGCAGGCTGACATTTGTTCTGTATTTAACATTTGATTACCTACAGTATCATTTCATATAAGTGTTCCATTGGTCATCCTTAGGATCAGCTTATGTGTACATGTTTCATTAAGCTTTATTTTGGGTTATTTGAGATACTATTTAGTATTATCTCATCTAGATTGTATATTTCCACTACTTGTACAGGTCCATTGAGGCTAACACAAGTATAATTCATAGTATTTTGACTCACCTACCAATTTGGTCCAGTTTAATTTTTCTGGATCCTTTTGTTGTATTTCACCTATGGGCTATTACACATATGCTCTATAGTCAACTTCTTTATCTATATTGCACAGTTTGGAGCCATTTGCATCCCCCTTTTTTAATGATATTTATGATTGGTACTGGGCAATTGTCCTTTGTATGGATTAAGTAGGGACGCAGCTTTAGTATTGAATGGTGTATGGACCTTCGTTTATGAGCTGTTATTGTACCTACAATTGTGTAAATCTTCCAGCAAAATTGTACTGACGTAGTTTTTGTTACTATTATTGTCAGTATTATAAATCAATATATTTTTGGTTTGAATTTCCTGACAAGCCTCAAGCTCATTATGGATCTTTCAAGTTTGGTAGCAGGATTATCAGCTGATAGGGAAGACCTCAGAGCATTTGGCCTGGGTCTTTCACTACAAAATAACAATGACACCAATGATTCTCTTGGTTCCGAATCAAACTGTGCAATAGTTTTTGATAATTTATTTAAACAACTTCGATCTTTAAGATCCAACATCTGGCATTCGAAATTGTTTAAGGCATATATTGCCAAAGGGATAACCCCTCGGGGTTTGAGAGTATGTATACAACCTCATGTTGGGGAAATAGACTCAGAGCTCAGCAGCCAATGGTCTTCAATACAACAACAGGCCAGTATATCTTTTGTTGAAACCTTATCTAAATATTATGATCGGGTTATTGATAAAGAGATTGATACAGTGACCAAATTGGTAGATAATGTCAAACCATTTGAAGGTGAATCCTTTTATAATAAATATCTCAATAAAATAGCCACGGACCTGAACAATTTAGAATAACAACTTAGAAGTAGGAAAATCAAAAAATTCCAGAGAGATCAAGCTGATTACCAGCATGGAAATCCTTTTTCAAATAGTACTAAGCATGTGAGGTTTACACCTTCATTACCTAAAACTTCCAAAAGAAAGAGACCACGCTCCATTTTGAGAAAAGCTGGTCATGATACAGGTTCCTCGACTGAGGAAATCTCTTCTTGCACAGATAATGAGTTACAGTCAGTATCAAGTTCACCGTCCGCTAAGAGGACACCGTTGTATGTCCCTTTAGGCCCAAGTATCAGCGGGGGGGACGCAAACATAGGAGGCATAAACAACATTCAGAGTCTGTTGAAAATGGTCATACAGAATTAGATTTGGATTATAACAGGAATGTTTTAAATTTGTCTGACTTTGTGCTATCTCCAGCCCATTTGGCTGTCCTCAATAAAGGTTTAACTTTTATTCCGGGTTTCATGGTGTCTGAAGATATTTTTGCTCAAGATCTAATGTCCTTTTGTAGAACGCTAAATTTGAGAATGTTTTTTGGTAACAATGATAACTTCACTGATGACAAGTTTGTTTATCACAAATCATCCTTTTCTCCCCCTATGCATCCTTTGGTACATCAGTTCCAGAATAGCGTTCTCAAAGATCTGCATTTCTCCAGGTCGGACACATATTCCAAACGGAATAATGTAACAGCTGCTGAAAAACAAGCTATTCTGGAACTTCAAAACAACAATAATATTGTCATAATTTCTGCAGATAAAGGGGGAGCTGTGGTCCTTTTAAATTGGTGTGATTATGATCAAGAGGCTAAAAGACAGTTGTCTGATGGTAGATATTATTTTGAGATGCATATTAATCCCATTCATCGTTTTAAAAGACTAATCGATGATTTTCTAATTCAGGCTAGGGATGAAGCTATCATTACCAATGATACCATGCATCAACTTACCATTCAGGATCCGGCCAACCAATATATTTATTTTTTGCCGAAAATTCACAAAAATCCCACCAATCCACCGGGTAGACCAATTTTCTCAGGAAAGGGTTATATCACAGAACCTTTGTCTCTATATTTGACTAAACATTTGAAACCTTTGCTCCATCTTGTATGTTCTCGGTTACAGGACACTACAAATTTTCTGCAGGTCATTTCAGATAGCCAATTGGAATCTGATTGGTTGATGTGCACACTACATGTGTGTGCTTTATATACGAATATTCCACACGAATCTGGTTTAGAAACCCTTACATACTGGCTGGAAGTGGCCAGTTTATACCAATCTGACTTCAACTCCTTTTTGGTTCAGCTAGCTAGACATGTTCTGAATAGCAATGTATTCTTTTATCAGGATACTTGTTATTTACAAACAAAGGGTACAGCAATGGGTGCTTCATTTGCCCCAATATATGCCGACCTGTTTATGGCCTTTGTCGAAAAACATCTTATCTATGATCATGTGAACAACATCTATTTGGAATACACTGACATTTGGAGACGGTTTTTAGACGACTGTTGGATGGTATGTAAGGGTGAGACAAATGTGTTACATGAATTTATATCTTACCTGAACAACAACCCATGGGGATTACAATTCACTGTTCATTATGATTTGAACAGTATTATGTTTTTGGATGTGATTATCAACAGACTACCAGATCATACGTTGAGTATTGAAGTATTCAGGAAATATCCCTAATACAATACCATCCTACATGCGTCCAGTTTCCATCCACCACACATAGCCCGGAACATCCCAAAATCGCAATTCATTAGCATAAAGCGTATCTGCTCTGATGATTCCTCTTTTCAGAGACAAAGGAAGGATCGTACAAACAGATTCAAATCTAGGGGTTATGGTATGGGTTATGTATTGCAGGCCAGTAATCTGGTCAATTCAATTGATAGACAAGAATTTCTAAGTTACAAAGACCATAATAATTCGGCATCACAACCAATTAGGTTTTTAACAACTTATGCCAGGAATTCTGATAACTTAATTCAAAGTGTGAATAAACATTGGAATATTTTACAATGTGATCAGGAGCTAGCACACATCATACCAGAAAGATGTCAGTTTTCTTTCCGCAAAGGCAAAAATCCTGGTTCCTGTTTTAATCATTACAAGCGTGGGACACTGAATCCATCCTCTACATATGTACAATCTACATTATCGGGGGATCCTTTAGTTGGCTGCTATCCATGTGGCCACTGCACCCATTGTGACAAGGTCACAAAATCCAAACAATTTTCCAGCCGCAACAGCCCCATAGTTTACGATTTAAATTTCTTTGCCAACTGCAGTACTGACTGGTTAGTATATCAAGCTACATGCACTTGTGGTTGCTTCTATATTGGCCAGACTTCTTGTCCATTCAGAATCAGAATTTCTGAACACATCAGTAACATCAAAAATAAAAAGGTAACCAATGCATTGTATAAACACTATCTAACACACCCCACTGCCAGATTTTCTTTCATGGTTATTGATATCATGAAGGGCAATAAATCCAATAAAACTGGGTGGCACTCTATTTTAAATAATAAAGAAAAAAGTAGATTGTTAAACTGGGTGGATTGTTTCCACCTGGCTTAAATGAACAATTCTAGTATGGGCCAATAGGTTTTAAGATGGGTGTATTTAACCTGCAACAGAAGCTGTATTTGACTTGCACTGAAGAAGGCTGTGATATTTTCTGGCCGAAACTGGTCTGATTTTTGTTGTTTTATTTGAATAAAGATAACTTTGGAACACAGCATGCTGGCTCTACTCTTTTTGGCGCTTATGAGTGGGGGAGCCAAGTTTCATTTCTGCGTTGGCACAAACAAAAGTTGCTATTGTTACTCTACTTGTTTTGGATCCAACCTGGCTTTATGTGTGTGTAATATGTTATAACCACACAATTCCTTTTTTTATATCTGAATATCTTGACTGTTGTGTTTCTCCAGTGGGTAAGAGTGAAAGACTACCTTTTATGTGTTATATCTAAGCAGAGATTTTATTTATGTGATACTTATGTGTATTATCCTTCCTTTGTGTTTTATGTCACCTAAGAGTATGGTACCCAGGCATCCCAATCCCCACAAACTCCCCTTTCAGTGACACTGAGAATGAAGTCATTGGGGAAGCATTTAGGTGACATGGTGCCTTTCTGCTTGAGAGGGGATATGGGGATATGACTGGCAGAATGCAAATTTGGCAGCAGATAGTGGCTGATGAGACTGCAGGTGCACCATAGGGCCACTGACATGATTTAATTGGCCTGGAGGAGAGCAGGTGCATTGGCCAATGAATGGATGGCTACTGGGGGAGGACCTGCTACAGAGCCACCACTGACACCAAACAAAGCATTCCTGTCCACTGTCAGGGATCCTGACAGCTCACTGGAAAGTGCACAACAGCATGTTATTCATGTTGGTGCTGCTGTTTAGAGAGAACAAGTATGTCCCAGGAGGAGCTTCCAGGTAGGTTTACCTATCTCAGTTGTTAAATAATTCTCTTGTACAATAAAACATTGAGAGCATTACTTATGTTCTGTTTAACATTATTATTTATTTATTTATTTTTTTTTGGTGGAGGAATAGTTGTAGATTGATACAGTTAAAAACACATTCTGGTTCATTAAACATGGGCTTGGGGTGGACTTGTCATCCAAGATCTTGTTAAAGGTAGAGTTAATGGACATATAAAGGGCAAAAGGTTTTTAACTCCCTGTGTTACTGTTCATTGTGATGGTGGCATCCTTACAATTTGCTTAGCTTCTTCCAGGACCATCCAGCATACAGAGCTTACAATCCTTTGCACATGGCAAGCCAAGCATTTTTATGTCAGCACTGATGAGCATTTCAAAGAAATATTTTGTTTGTGATGTGGGTGTCAGGACTGTTGTGGGTATTGCTGTACTGCCTGTAACAGTGGCACCACTGTTATTTTGTTAGCATATATTGGACTGTAGTAGTGTAGGTATTAATTTCTCTCCTATGTTTGTTGCTTATTATGACAGGTGATCCTGACAGTGGAAATGTGGGACTCCTACCACCTGATGTCAGAGTATCAGCAGACTCTGATGATGATGATGGGTAAACAGAGGCACAGTTGGGAGTGTAGAGGTTGAATCTAACACTGTGGTTGACAGCCATCCTCTGTAATTCCATAGGACACAACCAGTAGGCCTATGCCAACCCATTCCATTGAGCCCTCAGATATTGAACAAATGGAGGGCAAGACACTCAATCAGGGTAGTGTTGTTACTGCGGCTATTGTGCCTGTTGACTCTGGCCATAGCCAAAGTGTGGGTTAGATCCCACACAAGAGGGTTGTTAGAGATGCTCGGAAGAGGCCTAATCTGGGTGTGTCTTCCAGTGCCACTCAAGGTATGTTTAGGACAATCATGGAGGCACAGGTATGTTCCAATAGGTCCTGCAGAGAAATACTTAGGGTTGTAGATGTGGCACAGGCTGACATGCATGACTTCCTCCACTGTGTTGCTAATTCAGTGGATCGGATGAATGACATGTTGGAATGGGCGGTGTCTGTGATGGTATTGGCTAGAAGGGGACGGCATCCATATAGGTGGCATCAATGTTATTATATGTATGTCCATAAAATGAAGATTTTAGCCCCTTAGCTGGTGGGTGAGTGTGCTATTCATTGCCTCTTAGCCAATGCGAGAGCATATTGAGCACACCTATGTCTGCCTACACCCACAGCTGCTGCTGGTTCCCCCTTTGACTCCACACCTGCTTGTGGCTGTGGTGACCATGCCAATGGTGGTGGGACGTGTGCACTTTCCCCTTACTGATCCTGCTGAAACTGCTTTTTCAGGATGATGTGAAGCTTGACACAGATAGTGAAGATTTCAGCATATGTAAATGGATTGTACTGCAGGGCTTCCCAGACGTATCTAGGCAGTGGAACCATGACTTTAGCAGCCCAAACACATGCTCTATGATATTTATGGTTTGAGCGTGTGCCTCATTGTGGCGTTCTTCAGTGTGTGTGTGTGTGTGTGTGTGTGTGTGTGTGTGTGTGTGTGTGTGTGTATGTACGCATGTTTGTTCATTTTTGATGGGTGTCATCAGCCACGTTTCCAGTGCATAATTTGCACCCCTCAGTAAATGACCCTGTGGGTATCACACCTAGTGAACATCTGATACAGATGGGAAGTGTGCCAGATATTTGAGTTGGGGTAACTGCCTGTGTTGCCAGCACACACATTCAAGGTGATTCCCTTGGTACCTTGGTATTACACACGACTTGGCAGTTAATGGAGGGTAAGCCCTTTCTATTTATGTAGACCCTTCTCTGTTCCCCAGGTGGTGCCTTGATTTCTATATGTGTACAATCTATGGCATCCGGTACTTCAGGATAGTGTGCTACAGAGTAGAACTCCTGCATATTTGTGGCCCCATCATCAGGTGTACAGGGAAAACATATGTGGTCACTGGCATGTTGGAGCATAGCATTCAGGAACTGATGGAGCATCCTGGCTGCTGCTGCCTGTGACACCCCCAGCATGTCCCCTGTTGGTCTCTCTCTGAAAGGTTCCTCTAGCTAAAATTCTAAATGCTACACATACCTTTGTCTCCACTGGTAATGGTTTCCCTCAGTTTGCCCTGGGTCTGAGTTGAGGACAACAGGGGATGCAGAGTTCATGTAGTGTGTCTCTATCTACCCTGTAACACTTTACAATTTCCACCTCATGCAGATTGTGATACATCAACTGTGGTCTGAAAACTCTTCTCCTCCTTGGCCTGGGTCTATTAGCAGCAGCAGCAGCACAGACTTCAGCCTGCTGCATGTACACATGAATGAAAGCAACAGCAGCCCCTAACATTGTTTCTGTGTAGCCTCCGTTCCATGGCAGGATTCCAGTAGGTTTTGGAATTCGCAGGGAAAACCAGCAGAGTCTACACAGTTGCTTTATAGCTTGTTGAAGAGCTCTTCCATCTTGGATTGGTTGATTAGCATACAATTCAGCTGCTTATGCTGTAATTAGGATGCCAATGTGTTTACAGTGGTTGTGTGGCTCTATACATCATGTAGAGCCACTTACTGAATGCAAACCAGTGCACTACCGTATGTGTGTCACAGTGAGATGCACACATTGCCATAGCAGGCCATGTAGGGTTTATTGAATATGCCCTAGTAACTATTAAATGTGTTATATTTTGTAAATAACTTACAACTCAGCAACTACTCAAGTTAGACACGCACACACACACACACACACACACACACACACACACACACACACACACACACACACACACACACACACACAGTTGGCAGCATTTTGTCATCTAACTGAGAGCTTTCATATGGGGCTAAGCAGTTCTGTCTGTGCTAGTTGGTTGTAAAGGTATTAACAAAAACATGAAAATTATGATAATATAAATAGAAATTACACAATCTTATCTGCACTACACAGAGATCAGCTGTCAATACAGTTGTGTTTGCCATTATGTAAGCTTTAAGAGTAAATCTTTTAATACTTTGTATTTAGTATAATTTTGGAATTATTGATGCAAATATGACCAAGCAATATTTGACTCCTAGAGGCATCAGTAATAATTGCAGAAACACCTGGAGGTATCACTAGTGTGTAATGAGATAAAAGCCTTAAATGCTTCGGCTACCCCTGTAGGTTAGCACAGCTCTCCTTATGCTCAGCAATCTACTACCTGCTTTGTGGTAACCTGTGCGTGCCTAGTACTACTGGTTCTGTGGTAACCTGTGCCTCCTATACCTGTTATATGGTAACCTGTACCTCGTACTACCTGTTCTGTGGTAACCTGTGCCTCGTACTACCTGTTCTGTGGTAACCTGTGCCTCGTACTACCTGTTCTATGGTAACCTGTGCCTCGTAGTACCTGTTCTGTGGTGACCTGTGCCTCGTAGTACCTGTTCTGTGGTGACCTGTGCCTCATATACCTGTTCTGTGGTAACCTGTGCCTCGTTCTACCTCTTCTATGGTAACCTGTGCCTCATGCTACCTGTTCTGTGGTGACCTGTGCCTCATACTACCTGTTCTGTGGTAACCTGTGCCTCATACTACCTGTTCTATGGTAAGCAGTGCCTTGTACTACCTGTTCTGTGGTAACCTGTGCCTCGTTCTACCTCTTCTATGGTAACCTGTGCCTCATGCTACCTGTTCTGTGGTGACCTGTGCCTCATACTACCTGTTCTGTGGTGACCTGTGCCTCATACTACCTGTTCTATGGTAAGCTGTGCCTTGTACTACCTGTTCTGTGGTAGCCTGTGCCTCATACTACCTGTTCTGTGGTAACCTGTGCCTCTTATTACCTGTTCTGTGGTGACCTGTGCCTTGTACTACCTGTTCTGTGGTAACCTGTGCCTCATATTACCTGTTCTGTGGTAACCTGTGCCTCGTATTACCTGTTCTGTGGTGACCTGTGCCTTGTACGACCTGTTCTGTGGTGACCTGTGCCTCGTACTACCTGTTCTGTGGTAACCTGTGCCTCACATTACCTGTTCTATGGTAACATGTGCCTCATATTACCTGTTTTGTGGTGACCTGTGCTTTGTACTACCTGTTCTGTGGTGACATGTGCATCATACTACCTGTTCTGGGGTAACCTGTGCCTCATACTACCTGTTCTGTGGTGGACCTGTGCCTTGTACTACCTGTTCTGTGGTAACTCGTGCCTTGTACTACCTGTTCTGTGGTGACCTGTGCCTCGTACTACCTGTTCTATGATAACCTGTGCCTTGTATTACCTGTTCTGTGGTAACCTGTGCCTCAAAATACCTGTTCTGTGGTAACCTGTGCCTCGTACTACCTGTTCTGTGGTATCCTGTGTCTCATACTACCTGTTCTGTGGTATCCTGTGCCTCATACTACCTGTTCTGTGGTAACCTGTGCCTCATACTACCTATTCTGTGGCAACCTGTGCATTGTACTACCTGTTATGTGGTAACCTGTGCCTCATATACCTGTTCTGTGGTAACCTGTGCTTTGTACTACCTGTTCTGTGGTAACCTGTACTTTGTACTACCTGTTCTGTGGTAACCTGTACCTCATACTACCTGTTCTGTGGTAATCTGTGCCTTGTACTTCCTATTCTATGGTAACCTATGCCTCATACTACCTGATCTGTGGTAAGCTGTGCCTCGTGCTACCTATTCTGTGGTGACCTGTGCCTCATATTACCTGTTCTATGGTCACCTGTGCCTCCTATTACCTGTTCTGTGGTGATCTGTGCATCATACTACCTGTTCTGGGGTAACCTGTACATCGTACTACCTGTTCTGTGGTGGACCTGTGCCTCATACTACCTGTTCTGTGGTGGACCTGTGCCTTGTACTACCTGTTCTGTGGTGACCTGTGTCTCGTACTACCTGTTCTGTGGTAACCTGTGCCTTGTACTACCTGTTCTGTGGTAACCTGTGCCTCAAAATACCTGTTCTGTGGTAACCTGTGCCTCATACTACCTGTTCTGTGGTATCCTGTGCCTCATACTACCTGTTCTGTGGAATCCTGTGCCTCATACTACCTGTTCTGTAGTAACCTGTGCCTCGTAGTATTTGTTCTGTGGTAACCTGTGCTTCATACTACCTGTTCTGTGGTAACCTGTGCCTCATACTACCTGTTCTGTGGTAACCTGTGCATTGTACTACCGGTTCTGTGGTAAACTGTGCTTTGTACTACCTGTTCTGTGGTAACCTGTACCTCATACTACCTGTTCTGTGGTAACCTGTGCCTTGTACTACCTATTCTGTGGTAACCTATGCCTCATACTACCTGATCTGTGGTAAGCTGTGCCTCGTGCTACCTATTCTGTCATAACCTTTGCCTTGTACTACCTGTTCTGTGGTAACCTGTGCTTTGTACTTCCTGTTCTGTGGTAAACTGTACCTCGTACTACCTGTTCTGTGGTAACATGTACCTCGTACTACCTGTTCTGTGGTAACCTATGCCTTGTACTACCTGTTCTTTGGAAACCTGTGCCTCGTACTACCTGTTCTGTGATAACCTGTGCATCATACTACCTGTTCTGTGGTAACGTGTGCCTCATACTACCTGTTCTGTGGTAGCCTGTGCCTTGTATTACCTGTCCTGTTGTAACCTGTGCCTCATATACCTGTTCTCTGATAACCTGTGCTTTGTACTACCTGTTCCCTGGTAACCTGTGCTTTGTACTACCTATTCTGCGGTAACCTGTACCCCATACTATCTGTTCTGTGGCAACCTGTGCTTCATACTACCTGTTCTGTAGTAACCTGTGCCTCGTACTACCTGATCTGTGGTAAGCTGTGCCTCGTACTACCTGTTCTGTCATAACCTTTGCCTTGTACTACCTGTTCTGTGGTAACCTGTGCTTCGTACTTCCTGTTCTGTGGTAACCTGTACCTCGTACTACCTGTTCTGTGGTAACCTATGCCTTGTACTACCTGTTCTTTGGTAACCTGTGCTTCGTACTACCTGTTCTGTGGTAATTTGTGCTTCATACTACCTGTTCTGTGGTAACCTGTGCCTCATACTACCTGTTCTGTGGTAGCCTGTGTCTCATACTACCTGTTCTGTGGTAGCCTGTGCCTTGTATTACTTGTTCTGTGGTAACCTGTGCCTCATATACCTGTTCTCTGATAACCTGTGCTTTGTACTACCTGTTCCCTGGTAACCTGTGCTTTGTACTACCTATTCTGTGGTAACCTGTACCCCATACTATCTGTTCTGTGGCTACCTGTGTTTCATACTACCTGTTCTGTAGTAACCTTTGCTTCGTACTACCTGTTCTGTGGTAACCTGTGCCTCATACTACATGATCTGTGGTAAGCTGTGCCTCGTACTACCTGTTCTGTCATAACCTTTGCCTTGTACTACCTGTTCTGTGGTAACCTGTGCTTCGTACTTCCTGTTCTGTGGCAAGCTGTGCCTCATACTTCCTGTTCTGTGGTAACGTGTACCTCGTACTACCTGTTCTTTGGTAACCTGTGCCTCGTACTACCTGTTCTGTGGTAAGCTGTGCTTCATACTACCTGTTTTGTGGTAGCCTGTGCCTTGTACTACCTGTTCTGTGGTAACCTGTGCCTCGTACTACCTGTTCTGTGGTAAGCTGTGCTTCGTACTTCCTGTTCTGTGGTAACCTGTACCTCATACTACCTGTTCTGTGGTAACCTGTGCCTTATACTACCTATTCTGTGGTAACCTATGCCTCGTACTACCTGATCTGTGGTAAGCTGTGCCTCGTGCTACCTGTTCTGTGGTAACCTGTGCTTCGTACTTCCTGTTCTGTGGTAACCTGTACCTTGTACTACCTGTTCTGTGGTAACATGTACCTCATACTACCTGTTCTGTGGTAACCTGTGCCTTATACTACCTATTCTGTGGTAACCTATGCCTCGTACTACCTGATCTGTGGTAAGCTGTGCCTCGTGCTACCTGTTCTGTGGTAACCTGTGCCTTGTACTACCTGTTCTGTGGTAGGCTGTGCTTCATAATACCTGTTCTGTGGTAACCTGTGCCTCATACTACCTGTTCTGTGGTGACCTGTGCCTCGAAATACCTGTTCTGTGTAACCTGCACCTCATACTACCTGTTCTGTGGTATCCTGTGCCTCATACTACCTGTTCTGTGGTAACCTGTGCCTCGTACTACCTGTTCTGTGGTAATCTGTGCTTCATACTACCTGTTCTTTGGTAAGCTGTGCCTCATACTACCTTTTCTGTGGTAACCTGTGCATTGTACTACCGGTTCTGTGGTAAACTGTGCTTTGTACTACCTGTTCTGTGGTAACCTGTACCTCATACTACCTGTTCTGTGGTAACCTGTGCCTTGTACTACCTATTCTGTGGTAACCTATGCCTCATACTACCTGATCTGTGGTAAGCTGCGCCTCGTGCTACCTATTCTGTCATAACCTTTGCCTTGTACTACCTGTCCTGTGGTAACCTGTGCTTTGTACTTCCTGTTCTGTGGTAAACTGTACCTCATACTACCTGTTCTGTGGTAACATGTACCTCGTACTACCTGTTCTGTGGTAACCTATGCCTTGTACTACCTGTTCTTTGGAAACTTGTGCCTTGTACTACCTGTTCTGTGGTAAACTGTGCTTCATACTACCTGTTCTGTGGTAACCTGTGCCTCATACTACCTGTTCTGTGGTAGCCTGTGCCTTGTATTACCTGTTCTGTGGTAACCTGTGCCTCATATACCTGTTCTCTGATAACCTGTGCTTTGTACTACCTGTTCCCTGGTAACCTGTGCTTTGTAGTACCTATTCTGTGGTAACCTGTACCCCATACTATCTGTTCTGTGGCAACCTGTGCTTCATACTACCTGTTCTGTAGTAACCTGTGCCTCGTACTACCTGTTCTGTGGTAACCTGTGCCTCATACTACCTGATCTGTGGTAAGCTGTGCCTCGTACTACCTGTTGTGTCATAACCTTTGCCTTGTACGACCTGTTCTGTGGTAACCTGTGCTTCGTACTTCCTGTTCTGTGGTAACCTGTACCTCGTACTACCTGTTCTGTGGTAATCTATGCCTTGTACTACCTGTTCTTTGGTAACCTGTGCCTCGTACTACCTGTTCTGTGGTAATCTGTGCTTCATACTACCTGTTCTTTGGTAACCTGTGCCTCATACTACCTGTTCTGTGGTAGCCTGTGCCTCATACTACCTGTTCTGTGGTAGCCTGTGCCTTGTATTACCTGTTCTGTGGTAACCTGTGCCTCATATACCTGTTCTCTGATAACCTGTGCTTTGTACTACCTGTTCCCTGGTAACCTGTGCTTTGTACTACCTATTCTGTGGTATCCTGTACCCCATACTATCTGTCCTGTGGCTACCTGTGTTTCATACTACCTGTTCTGTAGTAACCTGTGCCTCGTACTACCTGTTCTGTGGTAACCTGTGCCTCATACTACCTGATCTGTGGTAAGCTGTGCCTCGTACTACCTGTTCTGTCATAACCTTTGCCTTGTACTACCTGTTCTGTGGTAACCTGTGCCTCGTACTTCCTGTTCTGTGGCAAGCTGTGCCTCGTACTTCCTGTTCTGTGGTAACGTGTACCTCGTACTACCTGTTCTTTGGTAACCTGTGCCTCGTACTACATGTTCTGTGGTAAGCAGTGCTTCGTACTTCCTGTTCTGTGGTAACCTGTACCTCATACTACCTGTTCTGTGGTAACCTGTGCCTTGTACTACCTGTTCTGTGGTAAGCTGTGCTTCATACTACCTGTTCTGTGGTAGTCTGTGCCTCATACTACCTATTCTTTGGTAACCTATGCCTCGTACTACCTGATCTGTGGTAAGCTGTGCCTTGTGCTACCTGTTCTGTGGTAACCTTTGCCTTGTACTACCTGTTCTGTGGTAACCTGTGCTTCGTACTTCCTGTTCTGTGGTAACCTGTACCTCGTACTACCTGTTCTGTGGTAACATGTACCTCATACTACCTGTTCTGTGGTAACCTGTGCCTTGTACTACCTGTTCTGTGGTAGGCTGTGCTTCATAATACCTGTTCTGTGGTAACCTGTGCCTCATACTACCTGTTCTGTGGTGACCTGTGCCTTGAAATACCTGTTCTGTGTAACCTGCACCTCATACTACCTGTTCTGTGGTATCCTGTGCCTCATACTACCTGTTCTGTGGTAACCTGTGCCTTGTACTACCTGTTCTGTGGTAACCTGTGCTTCATACTACCTGTTCTGTGGTAATCTGTGCCTTGTATTACCTGTTCTATGGTAACCTGAGCCTCATATACCTGTTCTCTGGTAACCTGTACTTTGTACTACCTGTTCTGTGGTAACCTGTGCTTTGTACTACCTGTTCTGTGGTAACCAGTACCCCATACTACCTTTTCTGTGGCAACCTGTGCTTCGTACTACCTGTTCTTTAGTAACCTGTGCCTCGTACTACCTGTTCTGTTGGAAGCTGTGCTTCGTACTTCCTGTTCTGTGGTAACCTGTACCTCGTACTACCTGTTCTGTGGTAACCTGTGCCTCATACTACCTGTTCTGTGCTAAGCTGTGCTTCATACTACCTGTTCTGTGGTAACCTGTGCCTTGTACTACCTGTTCTGTGGTAAGCTGTGCTTCGTACTTTCTGTTCTGTGGTAACCTGTACCTCATACTACCTGTTCTGTGGTAACCTGTGCCTCGTACTACCTGTTCTGTGGCAAGCTGTGCTTCATACTACCTGTTCTGTGGTAGCCTGTGCCTTGTACTACCTATTCTGTGGTAACCTGTGCCTCGTACTACCTGATCTGTGGTAAGCTCTGCCTCGTGCTACCTGTTCTGTGGTAACATTTGCCTTGTAGTTCTGTTCTGTGGTACCCTGTGCTTCATACTTCCTGTTCTGTGGTAACCTGTACCTCGTACTACCTGTTCTGTGGTAACATGTACCTCGTACTTCCTGTTCTGTGGTAACCTGTGCCTCATACTACCTGTTCTGTGGTAGGCTGTGCTTCATAATACCTGCTCTGTGGTAACCTGTGCCTCATACTACCTGTTCTGTGGTAACCTGTGCCTTGTATTACCTGTTCTTTGGTAACCTGTGCCTTGTACTACCTGTTCTTTGGTGACCTGTGCCTCAAAATACCTGTTCTGTGTAACCTGTACCTCATACTACCTGTTCTGTGGTATCCTGTGCCTCATACTACCTGTTCTGTGGTAACCTGTGCCTCGTACTACCTGTTCTGTGGTAACCTGTGCTTCGTACTACCTGTTCTGTGGTAACCTGTGCCTCATACTACCTGTTCTGTGGTAATCTGTGCCTTGTATTACCTGTTCTATGGTAACCTGTGCCTCATATACCTGTTCTGTGGTAACCTGTGCTTTGTACTACCTGTTCTGTGGTAACCTGTACCTCATACTACTTCTTCTGTGGCAACCTGTGCTTCATACTACCTGTTCTTTAGTAACCTGTGCCTCGTACTACCTGTTCTGTGGTAACCTGTGCCTCATACTACCTGTTCTGTGGTAAGCTGTGCCTTGTACTACCTGTTCTGTCATAACCTTTGCCTTGTACTACCTGTTCTGTGGTAACCTGTGCTTCGTACTTCCTGTTCTGTGGTAACCTGTGCTTCATACTACCTGTTCTGTGGTAACCTGTGCCTCATACTACCTGTTCTGTGGTAGCCTGTGCCTTGTATTACCTGTTCTCTGGTAACCTGTGCCTCACATACCTGTTCTATGATAACCTGTGCCTCGTACTACCTGTTCTATGGTAAGCTGTGCTTCATACTACCTGTTCTGTGGTAGCCTGTGCCTTGTACTACCTGTTCTGTGGTAACCTATGCCTCAGCTTTCCAGCCAAGAAAGACCCTATTCTAACTGACCTCCTATGTCTTTGCACATCAGTGACTCTGCAAACAGCTATACTAGGGACCTAAATCTAAACCAACTTGTTGGAGGGATAGGTTCCTAACTCAATGTATTCCCAGGCTATGGATTAAGTTACCATTGCAGTTCAAAGTGCTACATTGGCTACCTTTAAGGTTATTCTTGGTCACTGGATGGGCAGACACAAACTTACATTAGGATTATCATTTACAGACCGTCTCTATTTGAGGGGAGAACACTGGCAACTTTCTTAGAAAGGGTGGCAAGAACTTTTAAGTGCGTCTACTAAAAGTTGCATGGCTAGGTATGCTATGGTCTCTCTGATTGCTTGCCTAGTACTGTTCCTAGGTTTCTATATTGAGGCAACTTTTTATCTCCTGACAGAAACTTTAGTTTTATGGCATCAGCCAGGTGTTGCATACAGCCTTTTTCTAGATCTACCTTCCACCGAGGACTCTTTACTTGGTGGTAATAAATCAGAGTTTGCTTTCTTTTTCTGCAGTATGGCAAGCAGAAGCTAGCTCTAGTGTACGGTTATTTTGAACAAGTCCTTACAATTGTAAAATGAGAGTATGAGAGATCAGACCTCCCAAAGGAAAGACCATGTGGAGAGGAAGGATTACCAACTACAAAAAGAATTAATTTCATTTCATTCTTGACAGAATGAATCATTACTTTAAAGAAAAGGTGATGGATACAGAATGAGTGTTGGGAAACTGGACAATACACACTCCAGACAGCACAGCATACCTTTCGACCTCTTGACATAAGAAATCTCTACAAAGCCTGAAATAATGGAGGAGCAAAGGCTGAAAAATATGTGCAAATTTTAAATATTGCTCGTATAAACTTATAGAATAACAGGATTTGTGTTAACATGCATTTTTCTGAAAGATATGGTCTGAAACTCAAATATATGTCACTGTTTAGTGACTTCAGTCCTTAGTGATTTGCCAGAAAACCATAAACTGTATGAAAAATAGACTAAATATGAGGGGAACATCTGGATAGTTAAGACGTATGCAGCATAGTATGTCTGGAGGGAGAAAGTTAGGCAACAGGAGGGGGAGTTGCAAGATGTTAGTTGCACATATTAGGCAGATTAAATAGACAAACTATCTCCTTCTCTTGTCTATGCTATGTTGTATCGACCTTAACTGCAGGAACCTACTTTAACTAACTTCTGCCTGGGTTTTGGGTAAGGTATTGCTTGTAAGATATCATGAACCTTCTCTTTGACATTAGACCAAGTGTAAAAAACAAACAAAGCCAAAAACAAACTAGTAAAAAACAAACAAAAAAAGGCAGACACTGGATTTTCAAGTATAAAAAGATTAGTGCTTTTGTCAAGTTTTATTCCACTCAACTTCTTCAAGAAGTTGAGTGGAATAAAACTTGACAAAAGCGCTAACCTTTTTATACTTGAAAATCCAGTGTCTGCCTTTTTTGTTTGCTTTTTATTAGACTGTGTGTGTTATGCACTTCAGAGCTCATAAGTTGCTACTAGGTTAGAGGAAGTATATATTTTCCTCATATGTGTCTACCACCCTGAAGTCTCTGTCTAGTGGTGACAAAGCACTATCTTTTTTTTTTTGGTCCGCCTAGGGACATCACTTTACCTGGCCCAACTCTAAGTGACCCTTATCCACATTGGTCCTACCAGCTTCTCTCCAAATCCCCAGACTTACTCCGGTGTCACTTGGGCTAGTTGGGGTCTCAGCTGTCTCTTCTTCTATCCTAAGAGAGTCTTTTAAGTGCTCTACCCATTCTCAGCCCCTCCTCCCATGCTCATTGATATGTCCAAGGGCAACTCCCCACATTGGACAACTCCTACACTAAGGGAGCATCATCAGTGAATGCCAATCCCTCCGTGCCGCTCTATCAGTTGCCAGATCCGCTGATCAAACCTGGGTAAGCTGAGCTGCAGTTAGGGTTTATCTCTACAACACCAGAGTGACAGAACAAAGCGCTATCTTATTCTTCCCCTGGTGTTATACTGGAGTAAGGAAAGCAGTAACTGGATCTATTTTTTAACAGATGTCTGTTGTAGCCTTGTATAAGCTGTCTGCATTTTGGTACCAGAATCAGAAGGCAGGAGCTTTACCTGTAGCTGATGTAAGCCCCTGAAAGGCTTTAAATTGAAAAGAAATTGCATAGTATATTGTGACTCAACTGACATTTTTAATTTATAATGTTTCTCTGGGGTATAAAACAATATCTTCTCTGGTATGAAGGCTGCCGAATTAGCTGGCTAAATTTCTCTCTCCTAAGGTGGGAAATTAAGTAGAAAAAGATCAGTAATTATGAATATCTCTGGAAATATCTGGTTCTGACCAGTAATTATACTGTCTGGATGGCTTGAAAAAGAAAAAAAAATCTAATGCTAAAGGAAATTCAGCTCAAAAAGAAGAAAAATAAGTTGTGGCTGAGAAGAAGCTCACGACAGAAACATCAGGAAGCAAATCAGGTTACAACTATCATAGAAGGAATGATTTGTAATCTATCCAAAGAAAAACAGACCAAATGCATGTTCAAAATTAGTAGAACACAGAATGTATACATCTGGGGTAATAATAAAAGAACTGAGAATATTTAGTAAGCGAGCACTAAGTAGGCAGTCTGACGACATGATAAAAACACAGAAATTGAAACTGAACTGAAAGAAAAAAATGACAGAAAATGTCTCCCAAGAAGACATAAAGCAGAAACTAGTGGCACTGCAGGACATATCAGTTATACCAAGCTATCTGCAGGTGTGTTTCCCCAGTGGCATTGCGACCTTTATGGCAGTAAAATAAGCTTTAGAGAAGTTTAAAAAAAAAGGTTTTGCAACATGCAAAGAATCTGCAAGTGAATGATGACTATTCAGATAAACCTTCAGTCAGTAAAACTGCCATCGCCAGTGGTCAGAATTAGAATATGCTAGTTTTAGGGAACTTGATGAGATATTTATTTTATATATATTGTTATGGCATTAAAATTAAAATTATTGTTCCTAAAATGTTTTGTAATACTTTGGAGCTTTTCTTCCTGGGCCTCTGCTGAAAATGGGCTCCTACCCAATTGGACTTTCACAGTAATCAAACATCAATAAAGTAAAATAAAATAAATAAATAAATTTACAACAAGCACAATGCAATGTTATTTTCACACTCAACATCCTTTCTGTTTCCATAGATGTTTTTATCCATAATAATTGCATACTCTGCATTTCTACAATGCCATATAAAAACATTAAGTATATTTTAATACTAACCAGAGAAAGTTGATAGAATTTATATTTGTAGGTTTCCAGTGGGAGCTCTGAGTAAGATTTGTTTAGACTGTAGGTCATGTAGTTTCTCAAGTATGTCTTTCGGGTCAGAATTCCTTCCCTTTCTAAACTGTTATTAGTAATGACTTGCATTATCCAAGTTAACTTAAATATCTTTTTACTTCCTATAGTTACAAATGTGGCCATTTACTCCAATTTTTCCCATTTTTCTTTCAGATATTGTGCAACCATCCAGTCACCTCTCTGTGCTCTAGTTCATTGAGCAGTGTCTTCACTACCCATATATCAGCTCATTAGCAGTTTTCCAGTTTATAGCAACTCCTTTTTTTAGTTGTCAACATTAACAAAAACAGCAATTTCCTTTGGGTTAGATGGAAGGATGTTTCTGGGGGATCCCCTTGTAGGAATAAGGATTCCATTATAGGTGGGGCCTGGAGCACCACAATCAGCTGCTAGAGACTTCCTATAAACTCCTGAAGTCTTTACCGAAATATGTCTCCCCAGGTTCTTTGCCTACCTTGGCTGAATCAGCAGCATTTCCAATTAGACCTAGGGAAGGTTTAAGCAATAAGCGTTAAGTATAAAAGTACTTACGGAGACTCTTCCACCCGATTATTTAAAACTTCTGAATTTTAGAGTATATCTTGCTAGATTACATATCAGACTCCATTGTTCCGAGGAGAAATTAGTTTGCAAGTCTCTTTCCCATTTAGCCTTCAACTGGCATCTTACCTGGTCCCTTGTCTCCTTGAACTGTTTAAACACTATCCATCTTATTCTTTTCATAACAGGCTGTCACACCTGCTGAGTAGCCAAAGATCTAGCAGCCTAGGTTTGTTTTGGGAGTCGAGGGGGGAAGTATTTGTTATTCAAGTAGCACAGCTTATACCTTTGTATTTGATTCTAAGTTCTCTTATCAAGCAGAACTCCTCATGAGCTCTATACCATCTCACCCAATCAGAGTGAATTCTAATCTAGTCCCAAAATGTTATTACCAGTCCTTTCCTCTTTCAGTTTCTAAAAGCCTCCTGTTCAAGTCTCCCAATATTCAAGCTGTTAGTGGGGAAGACAAAATTCTTCCAAGGCCTCATAGCCTGACCACAAAAAAGATTCTTTGCCACTGCTGTAGGTTGTCTGAAAGGAAATATTATCTCAGCCCTCTTGATCAGCATGGGTGTCGGTTGACTAGGGAGAGATTCTTCTTTGGCATTTTCAAGACAAATGGGCATCAAACTCACCTGTAGCCAAATCAGTAACTATAAGTTGTACTGCTGCTAAGTATATCACAAGGTCAGTGATTCCATGTCCTCTTCAGTCTCTTAACAAAAATAGCGTATCCCAACTTTCTTTGTTTAGCTCCATCCCAAATAAAGTTTAGGATAATATTTTTTTCATTCTGAACTAGAAAGAGGAATGTATTTCATGCAAGAATGCTTGAAACAGATTTAAACATGAAGGAAGTATGTAGGTAGTAATCTCTGGACCATTTTGGCCCAAATCTAGAGGGATCATTTTCCACCTGGAGACAGTAACTTTTCTTATCTAAAATCATATTTAAACATTTATTGACTGATAACTCGTAATTATCAGAAATCTATACCCCCAAGTATTTAAATTAATTTGTTCTCCACAATGTAGGGTATTCGGGCCTTGGTATAGCAACCTTATCCCGTAAAGCCTGTACCTGCTACAGAAACAACGAGTGCTGAAGGGCGCTCATTGCCCGATGTGCTGAAGAGCACGGGAGCAAGTCCAGGATCCAGGAAGGATCCAGTGCAGGGTACTGCATATGAGGGGAGAGGGTATAGCTGCATATTAATGCTTTTTATTTTCGCCAAATTAACCCTGTATCCTGAAAGTCATCCAAACCAGTCCAGGGAAGAAAGTCGTTTATCTAAGTCCCTCCATGGGTTCTGTAAGAAAATCAGAATGTCATCAGCATAAAGTGCTATTTTATGAGTTTCCCAGGCAAGGGTAATCCCCCCATGTTGGAAACCCCTATAAATTCAATAACAGTTCCATATATATAAGGCAAATAAGAGAAGGAAGAGGGGGCACTCCTGCTTTAATGTCCTTGGAGAGGAAGAATAGAGAGGGTAAGCCATGTTTCAGTTTTATTCTGGCCTGAGCACCTAAATAAATTGAGATTAACTCTACAAATCTTCTCCCCAGGACAAACTTCAGAAGAACATGACTTAAAGACTGAGTCCACCCAATCAAATGTTTTCTTTGCATTCAGACTGATCCGGGTTACACTTTTATTCATTTCTCTCATTGCTTCTAATGTGCTTCTCAAAATGCTTTCATAAATATGTCTGCCTTTTAGAAAACTTGTCTGGTCCATATTAGAGATGGGATAACGTTTCCTGGCCTATCTGATATAATTACCATTGTGATTGAGAATTTAAATTGATGTGTAAGAAGCAGACAGTTCCTCTTTCCAACCCTTCTTGTTGATGATAGCCATTAGCACCTATTTCCAGGAGTTAGGGGCTTCTCACGTAATCAGTAGGAGATTATGAATATGAAATAATGCCTCCAAAGAATCCTCTCCCAACCCCATTTCCAGGAGTTAGTAAGCTAACCATCCAACCCTGGAAAGGGCTGTTTATTCAAAACAGCATCTTATTCCCACCTAGCAATGAAATGACATAAGAAAGTCCTCATTTTAAGGAGTTGTAGGTTTGCTGGGTAATTAGTCATGGCAATTTGTTCATTGTCATCTCGGAGTGGACAGATATAGGTCAGTATAAAAATGCTTAAATTCTTTCAGAATATCCTAAGGCTTTTTTAGTATCCCGATCTGTAGCTTGACATCACCCTTACATCGGATTGTGTTGGAGCTTCTCAGCAGCAGGCCTAAGTACTACAAGTTTTAACATAAGACTTTACTAAGCAGTTGCAAATGTTTATCAGTCTCACTGCTGTGGCAGCCTTTGCCTGTGTGGTTTGTATCCTGCTTAGGGTAGAATACATGCTAGAATATGTAAGAGTATAACTCATATATGGTAGAGTTAGCTCTGTCTTGCCTGGGTTTTACCACTGTTTTGATATAGGGGGGCATAAAGAAACAGTTTGGATATCCTTTTCTCAGAAAGTGCCATTTTTTAAACCATTATCTCTACCATTTGCTCTTGCTTGATCCTATATGTTTGCTCACCCACTGGGATTCCTCCATTCCTCCTATTGAGTGTCTCTGTCAGGAAGTCTCTTAGATGGTGCAGGATTTGCCTTTTTTCCATCTAATCTTGTCTTATGTATGTTTTAACAATCTGAGTAATGTTACGTTTGAGCTGATCCCATTCCTCCAGTGTCTTGTGGAAAGAAATCCTGTTAAAATTCAATATTTCCTGAACTAAGATCCTTCTACAGGCCTGACAGAAGGCTGCTTCAAATAATACAAAGGGAAATGCCAACTTTTTTCCTAGGGGTAGGCTACTGGAGAAGCCAAATAATATAAGAGTGGAGAATGATCTGAGATAAATGCATATGACGTGTCTGCTTGCTTTAACAAGTACATATCTTCAGGGGAAATATGCTTCCTATATAATCTAGCAGCAGTGCCTGTGTTAGCCAACACTTAAATATATTGGCAAGAGCAGTTTGCATCCTCACAGACATCCACTTGTCCCATGCCTTCATATTTACTCATCCTGGGTATCCAGTGTCTTCTGGTACCCTGGGAAATATCATGTTTGTCAGTAATGATGCTCCATCCCCCAAGTAGAGTAACGCTGCATCCACAAAATGTTAGGTACCCCTCATTATTTCCCTAAATTGTCTTTTTGCAGCAAAAGAATGTAGTGGAATTTAGGATATCCAAAACCAAGTCCAGCAAGCAAAAAGATGCCCAATGCTGAGAGTAAGAACAGTTTTAATTCCAAAAAACAGATAAAAACAAATAAAAATAGGTAAGCACTTTCACGATTCTTCGCTTCTTCAGACCTTAACAAACAGTATGAAAAAGCAGGCCTTTAAATACAAAAACCTTCCAGTTAATTAAAACCAATTAAAACTGTTGGGTGTTAACACTTATCAGTGAACTAAGCCTCTCTTCTTTAGGAGAGGCTTTAAAGCAACAGCGCTATTCAAACCAGGTGGCACATATGCTTTAAAGTTGACAATCCATTTTAACTCAGCAAATTCAGTCTCATTACTCAAATCCCCTTCCCTTAAACTTTCATTTAATTTCTGTAGTACCAAGAACTTAAAGCTGTGACTCATACCAGCTTCAGATACATGTTTTGCTAATGCATTTGTTAATTTATTATTTCGTACATCACGCTGATGCTGCAGAATCCTGTCCTTAAACATACGATTTGTCTTTCCTATGTAATATGAATCACATACATTACACTTAGCCATATAGACCACATTTTTTGTACAACAATCTGCATAAAAGTACAGATGCATAGCTTCCATACTTAATGGATGCATAATCAAGTGTGTAGACCATATGTGACTGCATGCCTTGCAAGATCGGCATGCATGAGTGCCCTTACGCTGGGAGGTGAGGTGCCTATATGGTTCATTGTGAACCATATAGGCACCTCACCTCCCAGCGTAAGGGCACTCATGCATACAAGCTTTTAAAAAGGCTTTGAGAGTACTAGAGGATAAGCTGTTTAAGCATAAGCATCTGCTCTGGCAGTGCTTTCATTTTGAAGCAGCTACATTCCATCAGATAGTCCCTAGAGGGCTACGGGTACTAAAAATGCCATCATATGGTGATAGTTTGCCTGAATTGCTTAAAATGTGGCAAACTCTTAACTTGCAACTAAGTCTGGACTATATGGCACTACTTAATGACTATTTTTTCCCTGAAGAGGATACCTTATCACAAGAAATCAATGATTTGACTTCCCATCTGATGAGCACGTTTAAAGGAGAGGAGTTTGAGCAGCTACTGGATGACTTATTACTTAATGTCTCTCTTTATGAGAGAAAATTAGAGAAATAGAAGACTAAGAAGCTCTGCAGGGATTTTGCTGACTTCCGGGATGGTAATGTGTTCTCCTGGCTGAGGTATACTCAGCCGAATGCCCCTACAGGAAGTACATCATCGTTAGATCAACGTACCACAACCGTGACACCCAGAGCCATTAATGGAGTAGTTGGTGATGCACAACGAGCTGTAGATTGTGTTAATGAATAGTGCTGTTCCTTTAAAGCCTCTCCTAAAGAAGAGAGGCTTAGTGCACTGATAAGTGTTAATAACCAACAGTTTTAATTGGTTTTAATTAACTGGAAGTTTTTTATATTTAAAGGCCTGTTGTTTCATACTGTTTGTTAAGGTCTGAAGAAGCGAGCAATCGTGAAAGCGCTTACCTGTTTTTATTTGTTTTTATCTGTTTTTTGGAATTAAAAGTGTTCTTACTCTCAGCATTGGGCATCTTATTGTTTGTTAAATTCTCTTTCTGAGAACCCTGGGGGAAGTACATTGACCCCGGTGTAATCACCCCCTCACAGATTCACCCAGACCACTGATTGCCATCTTATCTTGTCTACATATATATATCCAATACCTTAAAACTTGAGTACCATGAAGCATGTCTGTTTGAAGCAGTTAATAAAGATTATTAAAACTAGATGAACAACAAATAACTTGAGCACTTCTTCAGTAATATTATTCCCTCCATTGGAGAGAATACCGGACTTTCCATCCAGCTCCTCCTAGAACTCATTGTTTTTTTCTCCCCATGTTTCTCCTGCAACAGGACCAAGGTTGGCTGAATTAAATTCAATACTGAAACACTTCTTTTTGTTTAGTCCAAGTCCCAAGATCCCATTCACATTCCAAAAAACAGTTAAGTTTTTGTCCATTCATGTATATAAAGTATTTTCTTCTGACTTAGTTTACAATCTTGAAGAGCTATCATGGTAGACACAAAGAATTCAGTGACTAAATAGCTATTAGCTTATAACGAACAACCAGGAAAAAGAAAAATACAGTGAACGGATATGCAAATAATGAGTGAATAAATATTTGCAATAAAATTTACAACAGGATGCATTGGCTTCCAGGCAAATTTGCCTTTGTTATTAAGAAAATAAATAGCAAATGACCATTTGTTGTGCGACGATCTGTAGCTTGACATCACCCTTACATCGGATTGTGTTGGAGCTTCTCAGCAGCAGGCCTAAGTACTACAAGTTTTAACACAAGACTTTAGTATGCAGTTGCAAATGTTTATCATTCTCACTGCTGTGGCAGCCTTTGCCTCTGTGGCTTGTATCCTGCTTAAGCTAGAATACAGCAACTGGGCAGTTTCCCAAACCTCCATCTCCCTCCCACATCTACACTCTGACTGCTGATTGGCTACTCCCTTGGTGGATAATCAGCTATCAGACTTTAGGCAATTTCAGGACTTTCTTACCCATATAAAGAAAGAGTGTAGTTATCCAGAACCTTTAAAAGATACAAAGAGTAAAAAAATAACTTAATATATCCCAACTGTCAATATACAGAAGTAAGGGGGTGGAGGGTAGGTGTGGCTTCTGCAGCAGTGAGGAATTCAAACATCTACTGTTGCCATAAGTGCAACTTACACAACTGTACTGCGTTCATCATTCACTGCTGCAACAGCCTTTGGTTATATGGGTTGATTAGCAAAGCCTAAACAGCCTGGGAGAAAGAAGGTTAAGGGTCCAGGCAGTCCTGGAGAATGGTTCTAGCAAAGCTAGCCCTGGACCTAGAAAAGAAATTCAGTTCTTGAGGCTTTGTAAAATTATTTACAGAAGACCATGTCCCTGCCTCTAGAATATTTCTATAGTCTACCCTTTTCCAGCATACCATTGTAGAAGCCAAGACTCTAGTAGCATGTGCCTTGATACTGCCTGGAATAGACTTCCCACGGTGAGAATTACAAAAAGAAAATCTCCAAAGTGTCTGTTTTGACATGGGTTATCCATTCTTTGCCCATTGATAAGAAATAAACAGCTGATATGCTTTTCTAAAGGACTTAGTTCTGTCAAGATAGTACTTCAGCTGACTCTCCATGTCCAGAGTTTGTAGAATCTGTTCTCCCTGGTTCTGGGATTCTTGATAAAACACTGAGAGAGTTATGGCTTGATTCAAATAAAACTCTGAAACAATTTTGGCATAAATGAGGGATTTGCTCTTAATGTGACCATATATCTGTGGAAGACCATATAGGATTCACCCATCATGAGAGCTTGCTACTCAGACACTCTTCTTGCAAATGTCAGCGCAACAAGGAATACAGTCTTCCATTTGATGAATCTTAAGTCCACCTGATGACCTGGTTCAAAGGGAGACACAGTTAACTTTTCCAGCACAAAGTTAAGATCCCAAGAAGGAGTCACCTGTTTTCTAGGATGCCTTCAATGCAAGACTCCCCTCATCAACAGTTTTACCACAAACAGAGATGAAAGTAGAGGATCCATGGGCAGATGTGCTGAAATGGCCACTAGGTGAACATTGATAGTGAAATAAGAAAGGACAGCGGAGAGTGACTCACACAAATATTTAAAAAAAAACATAGTATATAATCCCTGATAGGGTCCTGATTATTGGATAGGCACCACCTAAAAAGTCTTTTCCACTTGCCCATATAAGATATCCTAGTAGCAGATTTTCTTGCTTCCTTTAATACCCGTTGTACATCCTCATAAAACAGGTGTTGAGTATATTATTAAAATATCAAAAATGTAGGTGTCAGAAGGATTTTCTCTAGTAGGATTATTTATTTCAGGCATTACAATTGTCAAAAATGGATTTCTGTATTTCAGACTAGAAAACATTTGTATTCTGTGAAGCAAAAATACAGCAACTAGATGTTGCCACTTTGAATAAAGCTTATGGTACTCTGTTATGAAACTAAGGGAAGCAGTTTGATAGTTTGTCCTTGTTTTGATGCAAGGTTCTATAATGAATACAGTGTTTGCTTACTGCATGGATGAAGTCATGAGAACCTGTACATTATTGGAAACTGCAGAAATGTAGCAGCATTGACAGGTTCTCAGTAATTATTGCACTGTGCTACTGTCAGCACAAGTAGGAACAATGATAATACTAATGCTCTAGCATGAAGCTAAATGCTTTGATTTCAGAAAATGTGAGGTTTTTGTCTTAGAACAAATGGCTACAGATTTTAATATGGGAAATGTTAATAATATATTGGAAGT
Organism: Protopterus annectens; assembly: GCF_019279795.1. Taxonomy (NCBI): domain Eukaryota; kingdom Metazoa; phylum Chordata; order Ceratodontiformes; family Protopteridae; genus Protopterus; species Protopterus annectens. The sequence continues at coordinate 135,560,175 of NC_056739.1, forward strand.
TAAAGAATTGAAATGGCAATTGGAGTCAGCTGATGATGTTATTCCAGGTCTTAATAGCTCATTAGTTATATAAAACTATAGATTTTGTTACTTATGACTATATTAATAACTTTCATAACCTAGTAAAGTATCTATTATAGACTCATGCTATTGACTCACACTGTACTCAGACACTTAGATAGCCTCTAATGAAGTTTATGAAAATGGTTTTACTGTATAACTTGTATATTCTTAGCTTGTTAAGTATTAGATAGTGGAGCTTTTCTCCTCGGGCCTCCACTGAAAATGGACATGTATCCAGTTGGACTAGCCCGGTTAACAAATGTAAAATAAATAAAATAAAATAAAATAATGAAAATTTTAAATATTAAGTGTATTTTAGGGTCATAATTTTTTGGTAGTTTAAGTTAAAACAAATTCAGCATTTTTAAATGTGTTATTTATATTTCCTTGAGAGGAAGTGATGTCAGTAATTTAGTAGATCATGTGATTATAAGAGGAAATGTTTAAGTTAGGTATTGTATGTGGAATTTGTTCTGATATTAAATTGAACAAAACTGTTAAACCTTATATGCTAGCTGTTGGTTGTCTTTAATTTTTTTTAGAGTTTAGGTTCCCATAAAAGTATTCATTTTGTGTCAGGAAACCACAGAAAATGTTTTCATGCTTATTCTCCAGTTTATAAAATAAATTGATGTGAGTTTTGCAAAAGGATTTCAACATTGATAAAATTGTGGGTAGACATATGAAAACTTTCATTCACGTAGAAGGTGGTGATGAATTAGAATTGGTAATTGCTTCAAACCAATGGCAACTAAGGTATTGCAACTGTATCCAAGTCATCTTACACATATGCGCATGTGTGAATTTTTACAGAAAGGTTATTTGTCTTGAAATTGCAGGGAACTAGATAAGATAACATTCTGAAGGCAGTTGTCATATTCAGTTCTTTTTCCCCTGCATGGGTTTAGTGGTGTGTTATTTGTAATTCTCAAATTCTCTTGAGGAAAATATAAGTAAAACAGGACTACTTAATTAATTAATGGATTGATTGGTTAATTGGGGACGAAGGGAGAGAAGGTATCTTAGTTACAAAAATTTAGGGAAATAATGAAATGTATATTGAGTTAATGTGACACACCCAACTCTCCATGCATATAAAACAAAACTCATCCCTGTCAATATTCAAGTGCAACTTGAATCTATGGATGGGAAACAGAAAATTACCCCATGATTACCTCCTACATGGATAGAGGCAGCTCTTAAATGCTTTATCCCATGCATGCCCCCCCCCCCTCAAATGACCTATGGTATGATCCCAGTTATTCTCAATAGGGTTAATATATAATTATTGATCAGGGGATGGATAAGGCCAATATAACACCAAATGGAATAGATTAAATCGAGCACCAAAAGGGACATTGACTAGGCTTAAAAAGGCCCACAAGGACAGTTAGCCTAGTACTTGCCGATAAACCTATGAACCTATAAAGGGTATTTTGTGTCTGTGCATTGGGGGGAATAATTATGGGAAGTGTGAGACATTTTTAATTATTGTAGTTTTATTTTATAGAAATACAATTAAGGGAGTAATTAATTTAATAAAACAAATTAGATTGCTTTCTACTGCTGAAGAGTATTCACAATAAGTCTGGACATTGGCGTAGAGGGTTAAGGCAGTGAACTGTAATTCCTTTGGTATAGGCTGTAATTCCCTCAACTCTCTTTTGCCTATGTCACGTAACCAGAAATTACTTTCAGGTTGTTTTTGAAAAGTGAGTGTGTGTCCGGTGAACCTAACTGGGCAACTTATGGATGCCATTAAAACACAACAACATTTTATTAGAATTCTGTTAGTAGGAAATACAGTTGTTTTATGTTTGCTTTTACTGGTTAGCTTTCAGAATATGCATATCATGTGTATATGTTTTTTTCTACAATTATGCACATTGTGAGTGCACGATTTTTACAATATGCATAGACTGTATATGATGTTTGTGATATGCACAGCTGGGGCAAGTAGCCAAACAACGTCATAAGTGACAATATGCAAACATCAACTTAAACCATGCTCTTTGTAGTATGTTTGTTAAAATGTGTTCTAGGTACCCAAGGAAACAAGCAGGAAAAGTTATTTAATGAAATTCAGAATATTGTAGACCAGACTTCAGTGGGTAAGACATCATGGAATATGAAATAAAACAACACTAACAGGATGTTGCAGATTTTGTTTAGAAAACCAGCAGTTATAAAATATATGATTTTAACAGATGACTGAGAAAAAAACAGGGAAATTGTAATTTGCATACTGACTTGTGGAAATGAGCAAACGAGGGCTAAAAGCAAAATGGCTGTAACATGCAGCAGGGTTCATGGAGGTCAGATCTGTGACATGATGTTAAATAAACAAGTATTTTTAAAGTTAGTACAGGGAAATAAAATATATTTATTCTCAATTAGAAAAGACAGAATGTGTGAGATAAAATACTGCACAGTCATTTCAGGTAGTGGAATGAGGTTCAGAGATCATCTGGGTGCACTTTAATAGTTGTAAATGTTCTATATGCCAAAGGAGTTGATGGCTCATCATAGCAAGTATAAAAAGTCTGTCTCCAGACTGAGAAATGAGATGTTTTGGAAGGTTCTTAGCTGTAGTGTTTATGATTCTAAATGTACTGTGCTTCATGTATAGGACATTAATAAAGTAGTACAAAATAGGTGTTATGAAATTAATAATTATGACAGAGTATGTATGCATACCAGCCAGAAGGTGTGGTTCTGAGTGTTATTTTTTCTTGCACCTATGTCTATCTTACTGATTTACTTCTCAGTGTAAATCTGAAGGTAACGTGATCAGATGGTTAGCTGACGTAGCTTAAACTCAGTTCTCTTATACCCACTTCCTTAAGCAGATAAAAGCTTGACTTATTTATTTGCATTTGTTTACCGGGAAAGTCCACTGGGCCAGAAACTACCCATTTTCAGTGGAGGCCCGGAGAGAAAAGCTTCACAAAGATTCATACACATAGAACATACATTGATGAAAAAACTCATACAATACATAGTGTTGAAAAAAACTCAATTGGTAAAATACATAAAGTTATTACATATGATAAAATACTCTATTGGCAAAATACAATTAATGTTTAACAAAGAAACAAAGTAAGAAGACAAGCAACTTAGAATAAATCAACTTTTTTGACTGTGTGAGGCTACAAAGGTACAGTAATCAGAGGTAGATTATCATCTGGGAATGAAGGTGACGTATTAGATGTTAGTATAGGATGGGGGTAAGTAAGGTGGGATTAGTAGGAGAGAGATAGAGTCAGGTTATAGACTGTGAGGCACTAGTACATGAGCATAGCCACTGGGAGGAAAGATGTTGCCTTAAGTTTGTTTGAAGAAAAATGCATTGCTAGTAGATCTAAGTGAAGGTGGGAGACACTTCCATAGTCTAGCAGTAGAAAAGAAGTGGAGCATTTGGCCAGCAGAGCGGTTGGGCTTTTCTATTTGCAACAGCATTTGATTTTCAGAGCAAAGGGGTCTATTAGGGTAGTACAGGGTAAATAGAGAAGAAAGGGCAGGGCAGCTGGATGGCTGGAGTATTAGTTTATGGGCAGTTGATAGATGATGAGGGAGTTCTAACCAGTTCAGTAATTTAAGAGAGGTACAGTGGTGGGACAAATGTCGCTAATTAGTTACAAACTTCGCAGTTTTGTTATAGCATGAGTCTAGTTTGGATTTAAGACTGGCCTGTATGTTGCTAAGGAGGGCAGCCCCATAAATATGAGATGGGAGTAAGAAGGATGAGGCAAGGGCTTGTTTTGAGAAATAAGTGAGGAAAGTTTTGTGTCGGTATAACATGCCTAGTTTCTGGTGTGCTTTTTTGATGTTGTTGTTTTTATGAATTTCAAATGTTAGATGTTCATCTAGGATGACACCTAGAAGTTTGGTATGTTTGACAACCTCTATGGAAGTGTTATCTTGGGAGAGGCTAGAAAAAGAAGCTGTGTTTATGGTAGTAGCCTTCTTGGGGGTAAAAAGCATAAGTTTAGTTTTCTTGGGGTTTAAGGCAAAGTGGTTGCTAGCCATCCATATTTCAGTGGAGCTGAGAGCTGACTGGGTAAGTTTCAAGAGTTCCAGTGGGGAACTACCTGTGCATATGACAGTTGAATCATCTGCATATTGGATGACTGAGCCTTGAGCAAGAGTAGAGTGGAAGTCATTGATGAAGATGCTGAAAAGGAGAGGCCCCAAAAAAGATCCTTGGGGGACTCCTGTAGGGGTATTAAGGAAAGAAGAGAAAGAGTGTTGCCACTTAGTAGCGTGTTGCCGGTCTTTGAGGTAGTTAGAAAACCAGTATAGTGTAGGGGGAGAGATTCCCAAGTTGGATAGTTTTTTTGAGAAGAAGAGGGTGGGAGATAGTATCAAAGGCTTTGGAAAGGTCGAGAAATAGAGAGGAGACAAGTTTCCCAGCATCCCAAGCTCGACTGACAGACTCGCAGAAGGATATAAGAGCTGTAGTGGTAGTGTGACTGGGTCTAGAACCATGTTGGGTTGCTGACAGAAGGTTTTTGTCAAGTAGGTAGTTAAGGTGCTCTCTGTCAATACTTTTTCAAGGATTTTTGAGCTAGGGGAGACAATAGCAACGGGCCGGAAGTTGGAGATGTCTGTGTTATTTCCACCTTTGTGCAGGATGAATGCTTTTATCCAGATGGTGGGAACATAAGACTCTTGAATGGACAGGGTAGGCAATGGAATGTGATGCTATTTGCAGGAATTCTGAGGGCAGGTTGTCAGGGGCATTAGTGGATGGTTTTAATTTCAGAAGGAATTTATTGTGGCAGTAGGAATTGGTTCTAATGAGAAGAGTTGTGAGTGGGGAGAGGAGGTATCTGTAGCTGGAGAGTCTGGTGGGTTAGGGTAATTGAGTGGGAAGTTGATTGTGAGATTAGCTATGCTGTTTATGAAATATGTGTTGAAGGCAGTGGCTGTTTCAAGGGGGTGTTTTTCGGGGTTAGGACAGGGGTTATTGCTTGAGCCTCAATGAAGAAGGCTGTTGATTGACCTCCAAAAGTGTTTTGGGTCCTGTTTGCGTTGGTGTAGTAATGAATAATAGTATTCTTTTTTATCCTTAGTAACAAGGCATTTTACTTGGTTACAAAGGTGTCGGTAAGTAATAAGGTCAGTGGTTTTTTTGTTCTTTTGCCATAGTTTCCAGGCTTTGTCTCTGATGGTCATATTCTGTTTGGTTGTTCTTGTAAGCCATGGGGCATTGTGAGATCTTACACATTTTAGTTGGGGAGGGGCCAGGCTATTTAAGATTGTAATGAATGTAGAGATGAAAAATTCTTCTGCGTCGTCTAGAGGAAGTTTTTAAGGGATCCCAGTGAATGCTTTTTAAAGAACTGTTAAAGGTTGTAGGGCAAAAATGTGATAAGTCTCTAGTGTTTAAGTAGTGATGTGAGTTTAAAGCTGTGGTTGTTTTACATATTATGAAGGCAGGTAAATGGTCACTGATGCTGTTTGGTAGAGTTCCTGTGGTAGAAATTTTATTGGGATCAGAGACCAAGATCCAATTTAAGATTGTACCACGGTATTGTTTTTGGTAATATCACTGATTAGCTGGGTATAGCTATATAGGTTGAAGTTAATGGGCAAGTGTTACTGTGAGAAATCTAGCTAATTGATATTAACATCGCCAAGAATTATTGTTTCTGTACATATGTTGTTGGATGCCCAAGCTATGATTTCCTTTAATATGGGGTATTGTTGCCAGGGCGAATGTGCAGGACAGTAATGCAGAGGTTTTTGCTGTCATTAATTTTTAGAAGGGATATTAAGATTTCTGCTGTGGAAAAGTTGGGCATGGGTGAGTTGTATGAGACTATATTAAAGGTGTTGGGGTAGATAAAAGCTAGCCCACCACCTTTTTTATGGCACCTATCAGAGCGTAGGCATGCAAAGCCAGGGGGAAGGAATTCTGAGCTTTTGATGCTTCGTTTAAGCCATGTTTCAGTAGCGGCAGTAACGTCAGGCTTGTTATGTGTTATCCAGGCATGAAAGTCAGGGATTTTGTTTTGAATACTTGCATTGATAAAGGGTGAACAAATGGGGGAACTGTTGAGTATAATATAGAAATATAAAAAAATATAAAGTTCAGAATGGATTTCCTCTAATAGGATTATTTCAGACATTATGATTGGATTTCTACATTTCAGTGCACAAAACATGTTTGCATTCTGCAAATCAGAAATGCAGCAACTATATATATTGCCACTTTGAAAAAAGTTCACAGTACAGTTTTGTTACCAAACAAAGGACTATTATGGAGCATTACTTGTCTAAGAGAAGCAGTTAGTTTGTCGTTGTTTTGCTGCAAAGTACTGTAATGAATGCAGTGTTTGTGTACTGCATGGATGAAGTCATGGGAACCTGTACAGTATGGCAAACTGCAGAGATGTAGCAACATTGACAGGTTCTGAATAATGATTGCACTATTCTACTGTGAGTTGAAGTGAATTATGACTGGAAGGAATTTTCCAGAATATATTGATTTCATGCTGTAGTTCTTTCATGTTATCTTAAATTATGTGAGAAGATGTTGGATTATGTTAGACATCACTTTATGCTGCCAATCTCTTGTGAACAATAAATGCCTTGCCTTGAAGTGCTTTTGTGTCTCAGTATATTTACTGTATTAAGGAACCTCATAACAAATAGGGACAGATTTTAAATATTGCTCTTATAGACTTAGAAAGTTGCTAGAATAACACAGTTTACATTAGCATGCATTTTCTGAAGCAAAGGTGTGCATGCGAGAGAGTGAGTGAAATGACTACCGGCAGAAGCAGCAGTAAAGAGGTTTGCGTACCTCTGGACCTTTCAGCTGAGGAAATGGGATAAAGCCTAAAGTAAAGGGAGAACATAACTGCAAAAGCAAAAGAGACTATGTTTGTGAGTGAGTGAGTGAGTAAGTGAGTGAGTGAGTGAGTGAGTGAGTGAGTGAGTGAGTGAGTGAGTGAGTGAGTGAGTGACAGAATGAACACTGAGAGTGAGCGAGAGATCCTCTTGGCAGCAGCATCAGTTAAGAGGTTTCTGGACCTCTCGACCATACCTCTCACCCTGTTCATAGGTTCATAGGTTCATACTAGGCTATCTGCCCTAGGGCATTTATAAGCCTAGCCAGAGTTGTGTGGCTTTCACCACCCCTTAGGTTGAAGAATACTAATACCCATTAGTTTGCCATGCCTCTGTCCAACAGTGATACAGAGATGATCCCCGGGGTAAACCTACGATCTCCCATCCACTGGTCAAGATTCCTCTTGAACAGAGCCAGTGAGGTGCTCTGTCTCACATGGACCGGGATTCTGTTCCACAGCATAGGGAGTCTCTGGGTGATGAATCTGTCCTTCCAGCAAGTCCTATTTATATCCGTGTTGAGGTTTAAGTCTCTTGCTCTCGTGGCTCTGGTGGATTTGGATTTTTTGAGGTGGAGCATGTCCATTAATTCTGGGTTGGACATGGCCTTGTATGTCAGGCACAGATCACCTCTGAGCAGACGGTATGCGACTGAATAGAGCTGGAGTTTCTTCAGTCGGGCAGCATATGGCATATTTTTGAGCCCCTTTATCCTTTTGGTGAGGAACTTTTGGGTTCTTTCCAATTGCTGCAGGTGTCGGGTAAGACACATTCTGAATGGGGCATTGTACTCAATCATTGGTCTGATAAGTGAAGAGTACAGGGGAACAATGACCTCCCTTGATCTGGATGTGAATACCTTCATAATCAGGTGGGCAATGTAGAAGGTCCTCCTAACCACTTTGGCAATGTGAGTGTCAAAAGAAAGGTTACTGTCAACTTGGGTCCCCAGGTCCCTGATAACCTCTTCTGTGCTTAATGGATTGCCACCTATGTGTTAACTTGGGGTTACCTTGTTTTTACCAAAGGGTATGACTATACATTTTTTGGCGTTTAGCTTAAGGCCATGGCTCTGGCACCAGTTATCCGTTTCTATGAGACCTCTCTGAAGGATATCTGTGTCTGATGGATTTTCAACTATGGCACCCAGTTTGCAGTCATCTGCAAACTTTGTCAGCCACAATCCTCCTATGTTTGCCTGCACTTCTGAAAAGTAGATGCCGAACAAGAGGGGGCCCAGGACTGAGCCCTGTGGGACACTGCTTGTGACTGGCTTGGAGTCTGACATGGCACCAGCAACTCTAACCCTGTGGGTTCTGTCCTTGAGCCAGTTTGCAACCCATCTTGTGACACATGGGTTTACATTTAAGCTGGTGAGCTTTTCTATGATACCCGTGTGGGGTATTGTGTCGAAAGCATTTGCAAGGTCAAGGAAGGCTGTGTGAACTGCCTTACCCTCATCAATGGCCTTGGTGACTGTTTCAAAAAAGTCGACCAAGTTCAAGAGGCATGATCTGCCCTTGACAAAGCTGAATTGGGTAGGATCCAATGTCTGTAGGTCCCCTATGTCTTTATTTATGAGTTCCATTATGATCCTCTCCATAGCTTTGCAGACCAGGCTTGTTAAGCTTATGGGGCGGTAATTACCAGGGTCCGTAGAAGCACCACCTTTGTGGAGTGGGACCACAGTTGCCATACGCCACTCTTTGGGTACGTATCCTGTGGTAAGGCTAAGATTAAACAGCAGCCTAATGTGTGGGTTTAGTTCCTCATTGAGTTCGTGTAGCACACAGCCGGGGACACCATCCGGTCCCATTGATGCTGTGTTTTTAGCTTTAGAGAGAGCAGCTCTCACCTGGACATTTGAGATGATTGGGAGGCTACACTCTGCTGGGATAGATATTTCTCCTTTTGGGGGGGAGGGAGGGGAGAAATTTTCACTGAACCTGTCTGCCAATATGTTTGCAATGTCTGTGGGTTCAGTGATTTTTGTATCATTTTGGACTAATTCTGAGCATATCTGGGAGTTTCCACCCAGATTTCTAACATAGCTAATGAAGGCCTTATGATTGTCTTTTGAGTCCTTGGCGATTTTTCTCTCAAAGTTGGCCTTGGATGATTTTATGAGTGATCATAGTTTTTTACTAGTATTGATCAGAGATGTCTTCCCTTTTAGGGATTTTGCTCTATCTTGTAGTAGCTTTCTCCTCTTGTTGTAAAGTTTGTTTATGGCTGGGGTCCACCAGATCAGGCGCTTGCCTTTGGTGGAAAGGGTCTTGATTTTATTTGGGATTGCTTGATCCATGCAATCCTCGAGGTGCTCGTAGAAAGCATTTGTAAGGGATTCAGCAGCGTGGGTTGTGGTTTCCAATGGCTCAGGGGCCTTGAAGGATACCACACCAGTCTTAAGAAGTGTGAAGTTGGCTTTTGAGAAGTTCTTCACTGTGGTCTTTTTTGTTGGGGGTGGGGGCGGGATGTGGATCTCCAGTGAGATTAGTTTATGGTCTGATCTCACCAATGAGGGATATACTTCCAGTGTGGAGCATTTTGTCCCCATGTTTGTGATGATCAGGTCTAGTATATTTTCACCTCTTGTGGGAATGGTGACAAGCTGTTCCATAGCATTTGAGTTTATGAACTCCAGGAATCTTTGGGCTAGGGTATTTCGGCTTGAGTAATGTTCCCAGTCTATGTTTGGGTAGTTGAAGTCACCCAATATGATGGTGTTTGGAGAGACATTTATACTCTCCAGTGTCTTCAGGAAGGCTGTGTGGGGTTCCTGAGTTTGAGAGGGAGGCCTGTAACATGCTACAAACTGTAGAGCAGTTTTGCCTATGGTTAATTGCACCTGAATGGTCTCTGATGCTTCGTGAGTTGCCACCAGCCTGGAGGTGTGGGTATCCTTGATGAATATGGATACACCCCCTCCTTTTGTGGTACGGTCCGGGTTTTGGGGCCGGAACGCATGATATGAGGTAAAACCTGATAGTGCCGGGGTGCTCTCAGGAGCCTTTAACCAGGTTCCAGTCACAGCACAGACATCGATGTTCTCCATACTGAGGAGGGCTTCGAGGGCGTGCATCTTGAGATTTAGACTTCTGGCATTGAGCAGCATTACCCTTAGTTTTTTTCCATTATTGTTTTCTAGGGCGGTGGGTTTAGAATTTGAGCCTTGTCTAAAAAAGGCACTATGGGGGTGGCAAGAGTCTTTGCCAATATCCGGAAACCCAGGGGTGACAGGTGCAAGCCGTCCCTTGCGAAGCAGCATGGCTTGTCAAGCATGTCATTCCAGGCAGACAGACATTGGATCCCCTTAGAATGACACCAGAAGTTAAGCCAGTTATTAAAACTGATCATTTTGTCTCTGTATTGTGGCATCATTCTTGGTGAAGGTAGGATACTGCTCAGGGTCAGGGTCATACCAGCCTGGGCTACATAATCTGAGAGCTCCTTTATGTCTCTTTTCATGTAGTCCAGGGAGGTACGTCTCAGGTCATTCACACCGGCATGGACAATGACTGAGTCATACTTGTACTTGCTGTGGAGTGACCTGAGTGCTTGTGTTATGTGGTGGATTCTAGCGCCCGATAGGCAGCTTACTGTGACCCTCTCCTTGTTCAGTCTGGTGAGTGGGACGTCAGTGTGTCTGACTATGGAGTCACCTATGACAAGTGTGTCTGGCATTGTGTTTGGCCTTAAGGGTTGTGACTGATTTGCACACTGACTTTGTGATATATGTGTTGCTTGTGTTATGTCATGAGGTGGCAATTGTTTGGGTGTCTGCTTTGGAGGCCTCTGCTGTTTTGGTAGATTTTTGATCAGAGCCTCCGAGTATGTCTTTGTGTGTTTATGTGTTTGATTTGTAGTTGCGATAGTTCTTTGTGAGACTGGGTTTATGGTGTGTGTGGTTACCTTCTCCTCCTGTCTGGTTTTGCCAGTCCTGAGTTGAGAGAGCTCAGCCTCCAGTTTGGCTATATAGTTGCATCTCTCGCATGTATTTGTGTTTTGTGGGAGGAGGAGAGGGTTGTCTGTGTACATGAGGCAATTGTAACATTGCCTCAATATTCCCAGATTCACCAGCTGAGCAGGAGAGGATGCTAGCAACTGACCCTTTGACATGCTAGAAGAAATGAAAAAGTTTGCTGTGTAACTGAGTCAGAAAGGACCTATAGGGAAGTGGGTACTCAAGGGGGTTTTAAGCTAGTGAAGTACTTTGTATAATACAGAAGTGCTTTACCTGACTAAAAAATGCTTTAGGAACAAGTGCTGAGCTTTACAGATAGAGAATAGACTGTTTAGATTACAAGTAGAGCAGTTCTAAGGGAAAAAATGAAGAGCAGACTTTATGGAGCCAGAAATTGTTTAACCTTGTTTAACCGGTGCTGCCCGATGGTGCTCTAGTGGCAACTCCGCGATAAATGCAGAAAAGGCAATAAGTCAGTAGTACAGGCTAGCACACTTTAGTGGGCAGCCAAACAATTAAATTAAACAGCAAACTGTTAGCACAAGATATCTGGATAGAGCCCCAAATAATGGGGGAACAAAGCGCCAAAAATAGGGATGGATAGCCTTTCAACCACACACACACACACACACACACACACACACACACACACACACACACACGCCAATTAACCTGTAAGTTCAAGAAATCTGGATAGATCCACAAATCACAGGGAACAAAGGACCAAAAATAGGAATGGATTTTAAATATTTCTCTTATAAACTTAAAAAGTTGCTACACTAGCAGGATTTCCATTTCCGTTAGCATGTACTTTCTGAAGCAGAGGTATGTGTGAGAGGGTGAGTGACATAACTACTGGCAGCAGCAGCAGCAGTAAAGATGTTTGCGTACCTCTGGACCTTTCCGCTGAAGTAATCTGGATAAAGAGTAAGGTAAAGGGGGAACAAATGTGCAGCAATAGAAACAGATTTTAATTATTCTTCTGCAGTAAAATGATGTGGAGACTTGCAGAGACTGGTAGAAGAAATACTTTATTCAAATCAAACAGTTAAGCGCTTTCATCCTATTTTTTTACATGGACTTCATCAGAACCGACTTTAACACAAACAAAAAATTCTTTAAATAACAAAAATAAAACGTAATACCACTCCATAAAGGTGGTCCTTCTACCGAACCATCTAACTACAGACCCATAGCAATTCTATCTCCAATAGCTAAGATCATGGAAAGATGTGTTCATAAACAATTTCTTAATCACCTCTCTCTAAACAATCTTTTGACCAAATCTCAACACGGCTTTAGACCCTACCATAGTACGACCACTGCCCTCCTATCCTTTACCGACTCAATTAATAAAAATCGCAACAACAAAAAAATATCTTCTGCCCTATTTCTTGACCTGTCAAAAGCCTTTGATATGGTCAATCACCAATTACTGCTACAGACGCTAAAAACCTTCCACTTTGATAATTCAGCTCTCAATTGGTTCCATGCCTATCTCTCGGGAAGGCAACAGGCAGTCCAATGGCAAAATAAGCTCTCTCATCCCTTACCTAATACCATAGGAGTTCCACAAGGCTCCATTCTAGGTCCCCTTCTCTTCTCCGTGTTTATAAATGAACTCCACTCAGCTATCCCTCAAGCCACATGCATCCAATATGCAGATGACTCCACCCTCATCTGCTCAAATGTCGCTCTCCCTGACTTACAAGTAATGACCCAACAATGCTTTGGTACAATTGAAAAATGGCTATCAGAGAGGAATCTCATCCTAAATCCTAAAAAAACTAAGTTATTACTATTCTTTCCCACCTCAGTTCCTTCTCCAGCGCAAAACTCCCCACTAGCTAATAATAGCACCTTCTTCGTTCAATCTAATAATGGCACCATAATTAAACCTGACACTAACACTAAACTACTAGGGGTCACTATTGACAATAAACTTAAATTTAACTTACACATCAGTCAAACCATAAAGACTGTAAATAAGAAACTCGGATCACTGTATAGAATTAAGAACTTCCTCACCCCCATTGCCAAACTAACCATAGCACGTACCCATCTTCTCTCCACACTATTGTATGCTTCCCCTGTTTTCTCTTTCCTCAACATAGGGGACATTAATAAACTTTCAGTAACTTACAATCACATTGCTAGACTCATTACAGGTGCCCCTTATAGAACACATCACTGCCTTAACCTAAAGAAACTTGACTGGTTAGAACTACCAAATATTCTCAAACATAACCAACTCTCTGAAGCATATAAAATCATCAAGGAACCTGAAAAAACTCCCTCACTAAACATTCTACTGACCCCCTATTTCAACCTAAGTAGTCTTCGCTCCTCTAACAGATTACTGGTCCAAACCATCAAATCCAACAATATGGGAGGGGATGCTCTCTATGCTAATTCCATAGGCAAGGTTTGGAACTCCCTACCTAACAACCTAAGACTCTTCAATTCACTTTTTCAATTCAAGAAAAATCTTACCCAATACTTTAAGGCACATTGGATATGCCCCTGCGTAAACCCAGGCTAGGTTCCTGTCAACTTTAACACATCCTACACTACTTGAACAAATTGGATATCTTCTCAATTTCTTACTCTAACCGACTACTATTCCTACCCCTCTGTAATAAAGTAAGCAGTTTCTTCATCATCCCTCAGAACTCTAGAAAAGCAATGAACTGGAAACTCTACATAGTACTTTAAAGTCCCTTGAACTGCACTAGTTTTTCACTAGTTTTTTCTCTTCAGAATTGTATTTTAACTGTAATTCTGCTATCATCAGTTTTTACATGAATGTGTACAATATGTTAACTACCATATTTTTTTTCCATCTATGTAATGTGTAAACTTATATGTATTTTATTGCAATGTGGAGCTTTTCTCCCCGGGCCTCCGCTGAAAATGGACATGTATCCAGTCGGACCATCCCGGTCAACAAATGTAAAATAAAATAAAAATAAATAAATAAAACAGTCATTTACTGAAAAAGAAGCAATAAATGGCACCAAACTAAATGGGCTTAATGAGGCTGTTTCAATTACTTCAGTTCTCAAGCTAAAGTTTTTAAGTGGCTAATTGATCCCAGTTCTGATGAAGTCCTTGTAAAAAATAGGATGAAAGCATTTAACTGTTAGCTTTGAATAAAGTATTCTTTCGACCAGTCTCTACAAGTCTCCACATCGTTTTACTGCAGCAGGATTGTTATTTCTTTGGTTTGTTCAGTCTTCCTGTGGTCTTCCTGGTTTGTGTTTTGTCAGATTTTAATTATTGCTCTTAGAAAATTACAAACTTGCTTTAGTAAAAGATTTCTGTTAACATGAATTTTTTGAAGAAAATAAAAGTTTGAAACTCAGATCTATGTCATTATTTAGTGACATCAATTTATTTTTTTAATGTCTTCATTTTTTTTTTTTGTCAAAAATATTTTTATTGAAGTTTTTCGATACAATAAAAACAGGGTAAAATAACAATATAAATCTTGCATTTACAATACATAAAACCTATAACTATATACACATTTAGAGTAGAAGTCACCACAGAGAGCATTAATAACTTTAAAAGTTACTAACAAAGAACTGAAAAAGAGAAAAAACACTTAAGTAATATAGGGAAGGGAAATTAATAGGAGGAGCATATTGGAGAAAAAATGTGAGGGTTAAGATTGCGAGATCCAAATTAGCAACTTAGTATTATTTATGAATATTTATAATTATAGTTATAGTTATAATTTTAGTTTGTGACAGTGAGAGATATAGACTGGTTCATTTCTAACAAGCTAAGAGCAAAACCAAGTGGGGAGGGTTGAGATAACATCATGTATTACTTCTTGAGGATTACGTCTAGTAATAGCCCCCAATATTTATGATAGTACTGTTTATGTTTAGTGTTGGCGTACGCCAATTTATGGGAAGATATATACTTTATAGCTAAGGTGGAAAAATCATCCCATGAAATTGAGGATTGATCAGTCCATTTTTTGGTGATGTAAAATTTAACAAGGGCGCAGACAGAGATAAGGATATGTTTTGTGATTTTGGGGTATTCGGGTAAGACAATATGTAATACAGCTGTTTCCCATGAAAAGATGGATTTTTCATATCCTATCTTCTCTAATATTACTTTTAGTGAGCACCATAAATTATGCACTTTTTTACATTCCCAAAAAACATGTAAGGTATATGCTATTTGGTTTGGGCAATTGGACATTCTGCTGAGAATTTAGGATTAAACATATGAAGAATTGATGGCATGTAATAAACATTGTTAATGACCATGATTTGAGTGTATAAGAGACATTTGAAGGGGATAAGCTTAATGGTATTTTCTATGGCCAATTTTTTATTTTCATCTGAAATTAGCTGGCTTTTACTTTGCCAGTAAGTTGAGATTAAAAGTGAGCTCTGAGCTTTTTTGCTGGTTATTAGTTTATAAGTCTTAGAGATCATTCTATCATTGGAACCAAGGGGTTTTATTATTAAAGTAGCTAGGTTGATTTCTTGATGGTCTATTTTGGCACAGGGCATCTTGATTTTAATTAAATAAAGGATTTGAGTGAGGATAGTAGCGTAGTTCTTAGGGAATCCATGTTTCTCCCTTAATTGCGTTATATTGGTTTCTCGACATTCATATAAATCCCACACTGTACAGTCCTTTATAAGAGGGAATCTTGTTAGGTTTATTGGTTGATTGTTAATTGATAAGTTAGGATTTAAGTGGATTGGTTGTATAAGGGCAAGGGCATTAAATAATTGTATAGATTTGAACAAATTTTGGATAGTAGAAATCACATGTTTAAGCAATGGGTGGAGTTTCCTAATATAGGAGTCTTTTTTATTTAGATTCAAAAAAGGGAGGGACTTGGGGTTAATATCTAGGGATTTAAATTGATAATACTATACTTTAATCCATAGGGGTGTCCAGCACTTTGACTTGGGATCAAAGTTTATTACTTGGATCAGCCTAGAAGAGGTGGATACATTATAGTAGAGCTTAAAGTTGGGTAGTCCCAAACCTCCTTTGTCCTTTGGCAAGGAAAGTTTTTTATATGTAATTCTAACTTATTTAGGATACCACAATAATTTAGATATGACTTTCTCTACATTATTGAAGAATTTTTGTGGAATGGCAGAGAAAATGGCATATAGGTGAAAATGAATTATCGGTAAGATGTTCGACCACACTAGCTCTTGATAGTGGGGACATATTGATATTTCTCCATCTACTAATCATAATCATCTTCTTCCGGCTGTTCCCGTTAGGGGTCACCACAGTGGATCATCTGTTTCTATTTCTTCCTGTCCTTTGCATCGTGCTCTGTCACACCAACCACCTGCATGTTCTCTCTCACCACATCCATAAACCTTATCTTAGGCCTTCCTCTTTTCCTGTTACCTGGTAGCTTCATCCTTAGCATCTTTTTCCCAATATACTCAGCATCCCTCCTCAGCACATGTCCAAACCAATGTAATCTTGCCTCTCTGGCTTTGTCTCCAAACCTTCCAACCTGGGCTGACTCTCTAACATACTTATTCCTAATCCTGTCTGCCCTCATCACACCCAGTGCAAATCTTAACTTCTTTAACTCTGCCACATCCAGCTCAAACCCCTGCCTTTTTGTCAATGCCACTGTCTCCAACCCATATAACATAGCTGGTCTCGCTACCCTCCTGTAGACCTTCCCTTTCACTCTTTCTGGTACTTGTCTGTCACAAATCACTCCTGACACTCTTCTCCACCCACTCCATCCTGCCTGTACTCTCTTCTTCACCTCTCTTCCACACTCACCATTACTCTGAACTATTGATCCCAAGTATTTAAACTCATCCACCTTCGCCACCTCTACTCCTTGCATCTTCACCATTCCTCTATCCTCCCTCTCATTCTCACACATATATTCTTAGTCCTGCTGACCTTCATTCCTCTTCTCTCTAGAGCATATCTCCATCTCTCCAGGGTCTCCTCCACCTGTTCTCTACTCTCACTACAGATCACAATATCATCTGCAAACATCATAGCCCATGGGGAGTCCTGTCTGATCTCGTCTGTCAACCTGTCCATCACCATTGCAAATAAGAAAGAGCTCAGAGCTGATCCTTGATGTAATCCCACCTCTACCTTAAATGCATCCATCACTCCCACCGCAGACCTCACCGCTGTCACACTATCCTCGTACATATCCTATACCACTCTTACATACTTCTTTGACACTCCCGACTTCCTCATACAATACCACAACTCCTCTCTAGTCACCCTGTCATATGCTTTGTCTAAGTCTACAAAAACACAATGCAACACCTTCTGACCTTCTCTGTACTTCTCCATCAACACTCTCAGAGCAAACATCGCATCTGTAGTGCTCTTTCCCAGCATAAAACCATACTACTGATCACTAATCATCACGTCCCTTTTTAACCTAGCTTCCACTACTCATTCCCATAACTTCATGCTGTGACTGATCAGTTTAATCCCTCTGTAGTTACTACAGCTCTGCACATCACACTTATTCTTAAAAATCGGTACCAAAACACTTTTTCTCCGTTCCTCAGGCATACTCTCACTTTCCAAGTTTTCGTTAAATAATCTGGTTAGAAACTCCACTGCCATTTCACCTAAACACTTCCATGCTTCCACAGGTATGTCATCTGGACCAACAGCCTTTCCATTCTTCATCCTCTTCATAGCTATCCTTACTTCCTCCTTGCTAATCCATTATACTTCATGATTCACTATCCCCACATCATCCAACCTTCTCTCCCTCTCATTCTCTTCATTCATCAACCCCTCAAAGTACTCTTTCCATCTTCTCAACACACTCTCCTCACTTGTGAGTATGTTTCCCTCATTATCCTTTATCACCTTTACCTGCTGCACATCTTTCCTAGCTCGGTCCCTCTGTCTAGCCAATCGGTACAGGTCTTTTTCTCCTTCCTTAGTGTCAAACCTTTCATACAACTTTTCATATGCCTTATTCTTAGCCTTCACCACCTCTCTCTTTGCTATGCACCTCATCTCCTTATACTCCTGTCTACTTTCTTCATCTCTCTGACAATCCCACTTCTTCTTTGCCAACCTCTTTCTCTGTATACTCTCCTGTACTGAGAAAGTCCACCACCATGTATCCTTGTCATCCTTCCTCTGTCCAGATGTCATGCCAAGCACCTTTCTAGCCGTCTCGCTTACTAGCTCTGCTGTAGTTACCCAGCTATTTGGTAACTCTTCACTGCCACCCAGTGCCTGTCTTAACTCTTCCCTAAACTCCACCTCACAATTACCCTTTTTCAATTTCCACCATTTGATCCTTGGTGCTGCCCTTACACTCCTCCTCCTCTTCTTGATCACCAACGTCATCCTACAAAACAACCATCCTATGCTACCTAACTACACTTTCCCCAGTTACCACTTTACAGTCTCCAATCTCCTTCAAACTGGCCCTCCTACATAAGATATAATCCACCTGTGTACATCTTCCCCCATTCTTGTATGTCACCCTATGCTCCTCCCTCTTGTTAAAATACGTATTCACCACAGCCATGTCCATCCTTTTCACAAAATCCACTACCATCTGACCTTCTGCATTCCTTTGCTTAACACCATACCTACACATCACTTCCTCATCCCCTCTGTTCCCTTCACCAACATGCCCATTCAAATCTGCTCCAATCACCACTCTCTCACCCTTGGGTACAGTCATCACCACTTCATCCAACTCACTCCAAAATGTTTCTTTGTCATCCATCGCACACCCAACTTGTGAAGCATATGCACTAACAACATTCATCATTACACCATCAATTTCCAGCTTCATAAACATCACTCTATCCGACACTCTTTTCACCTCCACCACCTCACTCTTGGCATACTGTTCCTTCAGGATAACTCCTACGCCATTTCTCCTCCCATCCACACCATGATAAAACAATTTGAACCCACCTCCGATACACCTAGCCTTACTCCCCTTTCATCTGGTCTCTTGCACACACAATATACCAACCTTCCTTCTGTCCATCATATTGGCTAGCTCTCTCCCTATACTAGTCATACTGCCAACATTCAAAGTTTCGACCTTCACTACCACAGTCCTAGCCTTTCTTCTCTCTTCATGCCTTCCCCCTCTTCTCCTTCTTTGGTCAACAGTAGCCCAATTTCCGCCAGCACCCTGCTGGCTAACAGTACTGGTGGCGGTCGTTGTTAACCTGGGCCTCGACCGATCCGGTATGTAAATATTTTTTGCTGTCCGCACGAATGATTTGGCAAAGTTTTACACCGGATGCCCTTCCTGGCGCAACCCTCCCCATTTATCTGGGCTTGGGACAGGCACAAAGAAATGCACTGGCTTGTGCATATCATTTTCAATTCTTGACCATGTATTTAGCAGGTTGTTCTTAAGGATTTCATTGAAGTTTGGGGTGAAAGTTATTCCTAAGTATTTTATTTAGTATTTGGTTATGATCTCACTATCAGGAAAGTATAATTCTTTATGTCCTAAGGGATTTATAGGGAACATTAAGATTTATTCTGATTTAGTTTGTAATTTGATATAGGCGAGTATAGGTCTATGACATTGAGTAATTTTGGTATGTCAGTATTAGGGAGTTCAAAGTATAAATTTAAATCATCTGCTAAAACAGAATATAAGAACTTTATATGTGATACTTTAAGAATGTGATGGAAGGTTTTTTGGGATATGTATAAGAGCAAAGGTTCTAAATATAAATTAAAAAGTTATGGCAATAGGGGGCAACCCTACCTTGTACCATTGAAGATAGGAATAGGGTTAGAAAGGCATTTGTTGATTTGAATAGTAGTAGAGGCTTTCATGTAAAGTACTTTAATTATTTTTATGAATTCTTGTGGGAAGCCAAAAGAGGGTAGGACATTAAACAGGAAAGCTAGGTTTACTCTGTCAAATGCTTTGCTTGCATCAGCAGTAAGGACATATCTCAGATGTCTATCCTTATCTAGGAGTCTAATGATGTTATCTAATAAAAGGGTATTATCGGATGTTTGTCTATTCTGCAAAAATCCCATTTGTTCTTGTGAGATTATAGAAGGAAGAATGTTTTTCAGCCTATTAGCTAAGATGTGGGCTAGGATCTTAAGATCAACATTTATAAGGGCAATGGGTCTATAACTGGCTGGGTCTAATGAGTCTGAGTTTGGTTTAAGGATTAGAATGTTTTTTGAGTTGTTAACATAACTATCAGTTATGCCATATTGAATTATGTAATGTTAAATACTCTCAGTAGAATTTTAGCAACTGGTTCAGAAATATTTTTGTAGAACTCCGCTGTATAGCCGTCGGGTCCCAGAGATTTACCTGGTCTAATTTTATTAATTGCTATTTTGATTTCTTCAAGGTATAGGGGTGATTTCTGAAATTTCTTTTAATAATCAGTAATTTGTGGAAATTTTAGATTATGCAGAAACTCTTCCATTATGTTTGTAGAGGGAGGGTTTGATAAGTTATATAAGTTTTTGTAAATATCTTCAAATGTGTTTAAAATGTCTTGATCTTTATACTTTATTATGCCTTTCTGTTTAATTTCTTTGATCCTCAAATGTCCATTTTTAATATTACTTAGCCTGGCCAGAGTTTTAGAGGGAATTTGTGCACATTCTGAATATCTATATAGTGATCTCATCTCTAGAAAGGAGATATTTTCTAAGTATAACTTGTATAATTGCTTTTGCAAGTCTGTCATTGTATCTTCTAGTTCAGTTGTGTATTTATATTGAAGTTTTATATCTATGTCTTTGATTTGATTCTCTAGTTTAAGTTTAAGTTTATTGTGTTTTTTTCTTAAGCCATGAGGACTTTTGAATAATAAGACCTCTTATAACTGCTTTAGTAGTTGCCTATTGCACATCATGAGGGATTTGACTAGAGATGAGGTCAATGCTCAGCTGGGCAAGGATGGCATTTATTTCTTGTGTAACCTCTAGCACTTGAATGATAGTCCAATTGTTGAAATGGAAAGGTCTTTGGTTAGAGGAGGAGGTGTTAATAGAGATGTTAATTTTGGAATGGTCTGAAATGGTTCTATAATTAATTGTATAAGAGGTGAAAGATTGGGAAATTAAAAAAGGTGTCTATTCTTGACCAGGTTTTATGTGTGGCTTAGAAAAATGTAAATCTAGGTAAAGCGTTATCATGTTGAAATTTTGTGTAAGGGTCTAATAGATCGAAGGTACTTTGTAATTCTTCTAGGACCATAGTCGTATATTGAGATTGTCTAGATTCTTTAAGTGACCTATCCCTATCTGGACTTAGGAAAGCATTCCAATCCCCTCCTAAAATATAAAGATGATTTGGATAATTAACTAAAATGTTGAAAATATCATGCATAAAAAGATGTTGACCTGAGCAAGGCCTGTGTAGATTAACAAAGAGTAATGGCTTACTTAAGGCAGGATAGTTACTGGTAAACAAAACCCATCTTCCATTAGGACCACTTTTGGTGGAAGTGATCTCTCTTTGAAATAGTTTATTAACAATGATAGCTACTCCCCTAGAGGACGAATTATAACCTGCAGAAAATATTTGTTTCACCCATTCCTTTTTATTTCACTGTCCCAAAGCTGATTGGCCATATGCGTCTCTTGTAGAAAGGTCATAGTTGATTTATTTTGAAGCGTAAGATGCATGATAAGATTTCTTTGCTTTTTGTCTGATAGCCCCTTAATGTTCCATGAATCTACTGAAAACATTTACAGAATCTGAAAATGTTGTAAAGTGTGTTGGTACGAGATAACAGTATACTTGAAGGTATAAAATTAGGGTTGTTGTTAGCTGCTGAATAAAATTGAACATAAAAACAAAGAAGAAGCCTTTTACATTTAGTTGATGACATATTCAGACTCAACAGTTTTTTGTATGGCTTCCTGATATCCTTTGTGAAGGTTATGCTTGCAACATTTACAATTATGCAGTTAAATAAAAATGTTCTCCTTTTAAGGTAGAGGCTTTTATGCTTACAGTGTGATGTTCTAACATTAATATATTAAGAGTGACTAGGTATCAAGAGAATTGTTTAACTATAATAATTTTAGCAGGAATGAATGATGATAAAAAAGGTAAAGAGAGATAACAAATAAACAAAAAACAGTACCAGGGTTCATAACTTGCTGCAGCTACTTGCTTCAGGGTTTCTGGATTATGCAGTCATTCAGTGGTATATTATGCAGAATCTTTAATTTTTCATTGCAGGTAGATGCTTAGCAAAGAAGATGCAGCAGTTTCAATATCAGGATTCATTCACTACAGGTTTTTCAGTTATTGTAGGCTTTTTTGAACGATCCTGACTTAGAACAGGTACTCAATTGATCCCAGTAAGCCTTTGGGGCAGGAAGTGCTATATGGATGATGTCATCACTTCAAAGAGTGAAGCAGAGTGTTTTCGTGTAGAGCTGAGCAGCATTCCGGGAAATGGAATGCCGAGATAATAACAGACACTGTGCTGCCGAAAATGGAGGCTAATACTGCAAGAAAAATGCAACTAAATCATGAAGGAAGGAGAAAACATCTTGATTCAGCTGTCGGATGCATCAGGACTTGCTAGGTAACTTGATTCATGCAGGATTCACTTTAAAGATCCATAGGAAAGTGGATTTAGCCTCTACAGGGGTTTCAACTGTTATTTTGGTGTCATTATGATTGAAGATTAAAGTAGCAGGGTATTTCATTTGAAAATTTATTTTATTTTCCAGAAGGTACGAACAGTATTTGCTAAGTTTTTGTCTTTTAGTTTAATTTCTAGCGGAAGATCCTGGGTAATAGCAACTTTGTGACCTCTCCATGTAAAGTTCATTTTTGCTTTGTATGTCATAACAATGTTTTGAACGTGTGCTGAATTAAGCAGTCTGACTTAGATTTGCCTTGGGGTTTCTTGGAGTTGAGAACTCCTGATGGATCTGTGAGATCTTTCAATTATTATGTCATTTAGGAGATCTTTATTATCCAGTACTGTGCTTAGAACTTCTTTGACTATAGCATTGAGCTGGGCATTTTCAAAAGATTCAGGAATACCACTTAGAATAATATTATTTTGTCTACTTCTGGCTTCTAGATCTAACATTTTTGGTGTAATTATTTGATGGTGCTGTCATTTTCCTGTAGATTTTGTTTAATTTATTTTATTTTGATTTCATTCTCCATTGATTTTGCTTCATTTTGCTCAAGCCTGAGCATAATTTGGTCTAGATTGGATCCAAATGTGGCTAATTTATGAGAGAAACCTTGGATTTCAGTTTGCAGAGGTTGCAGTGCCATTTTGAGATCTTCAAGTGTTAGAGACTGGTCTTGTTTTGATCTAAGGGTTAACTTTGTGGTTTCGTGCTGTAGCTTATTAGTTTTTTTTTCTATTTTTGATGAGGTGTCTTTCTCTGGTGTAATAATCAAAGACAGTTTGGTCTTGGTAGTTAAAGTTTCCATTTGGTCTGTGTGGTTATCCATTCCAAGTAGCAGAAAAAAAATATCTGAAGTAATAGGTTTTATACCAAGTTGCAGATATCAAGTCACACAGTTCCTTTTCTTTATTTGTTTTCTTTGTTTAGGCCTCAGTGTCTGGAAGCATCCACAGCATGCAGTTAGGGCTCAGCATCCAGTAAGTAGTATTTAAGAGCAAAAACATGACATTTCTCTTGAAAGTTTGGCAAAGACGGTTTACATTTGCATTTTTCTTTTATCCTTTAGGAATTTGTTGTATTTTTATTATATGATGTGCTGGCAAAAGGTTGGATATTAGTTCAGAATTGAGGAGCTGCACAGATAGTGTGCTTACAGGCTGTCCACCATTTTGGAATCATCATCACTTTCTAATAACTTACAACAAACCAAATGTTTTAGGAGGAAGGAATCAAAAAATAAGTAAAGCAAAAAAATGGACATTTTTAAAGTGTTATATTTTGGATGTAAAATGTTTCTTCCAGCACCATTAACATGTACTACAACAAGTTTGAAACATCAAGAGGGGGAGGAACTATTTTACATCAACAATGTATAAAACAAATACAGTAATAAAATATATAAATAAGTAAATAAAACACAATAATTTTACAGAAAGCCCATTCTCTAAGCTCAAGAATACCCTCCAGGGTGTGTATTAATGTGTAATTAACACCCTTCAAGGAGTGTAGAAGGGCCTCATAACACCCCTAGGCAGGCGTTAATTACACATTAACACACATCTTGTATCCTGTCAGGCATTATTGCTTGCTTAAATCATTCTAGCTACCATAGTCTGTCTGTTACACTCTTTCATTTGTAGTTCTATTTGCTTTCCTTCGCACCTCCCTGTAGAAGTTTCACTTCTACCGTGCGTGGTGACCACACATGTTCATTGTTTTAGTTTCTGTACTTTTTAACATTTTTATTAAATTATCACTTAAGACATAGGCAAATATACATTAATCGAAAACAAACCATCTGAATATATTTCCTGTTACATACTTCATATATCACATATGTTCTTTTTTATAACTATCATCAGTCCAGTATTGCATAAACTGTACGATTCCTACCTCCCCTTAAACCTCACTCCTCTTTTGAACATTATTCTGCATGTATTGTTCCCACAATTTTTATTTATTTCTATGTATTTTTTCTCCTTCCCTTTTATGAAGATCCCACTTCCTTTTCCTTTATCTTTACTACAATATTCAACAATTCAAATTTGGTTAGTTTGGACTTTGATTTCTATTTTCTATAATTGCTTTTTTTGGTAGACACCAGAATTAAACTTACTATCTCTAGACAATTCAAATCCTGTGTCCCAGCTCAGAAATAATTTTCTTAGCTACATCAATTTGCTTATCCAGTATTTCTGATAGAGAAGTCTGCAGGGATTTTTTAAAGTCTGCCAATTCCTTAGACTCCCAAAACATATGTTCCCAGTTACCTCTTTCTTCCCTAACACACCTCCAACATAGATTCATAGATTCATTCAACATCAGGCATCTAGCTGAGGAAACATTCTTTGGAGTCTGCTTGGGGTGTAAAAGTATCTGTGCAAACATTTCTAAGCAAAAAAATCCTAAGTTTTCTAGACTTTGTTGTCCTCCCATTGTTTCTTTGTGAATAACTTATCCAGTCTCTCTTAACAATCTTCTCTAACCTCCTCTGATTGATTCTTATAGTTATCATGCAATATTTTATATGCCCTACTAATTATCCCTTTTTAACAGCAGCTTCTTTTCCAGATTCTACTAGAAACTCTACCGATGCCGGTCTTTAACTTAAGATCCCCTTATCCCCTTGCATCTCCAGGTTAATTTTCTTGCATGACAGGGGCAAATTAGCTATCTAGTGAGGCATGTAAGACATGTCAAAAAATTCCAAAACACCATACTAATAAAGTATAGAATACTCCCCCAGAATCCATAGTTAAAAATGAAAGACTGTCACTGTGAAAAACAGTAAATGCCATAATCTTACAAATCCTGGCAATGTTTACAGCACAGAAAACCTAATCTGCCCTGCTCATGGATAATTCTTCAGATGAAGTGCTGGTGCGCTACAGTATGACAAGTCAAGCGTGTAGCACCAGTACAACAGAAGAGGGAAAATGTTGTGCAGAAAAACGTTTGTGTCTCAGCAGAAAGAGAAAAATATCATTAATCAAAATTCAAGAACATAAGATGGGACTTATTTTATTCTGAGATGCATTGATTTTTTGATAAATATGGGACATTTGGCAACATTCAGGATAAGACACACATCTTCCTACTGCAGACACTTGAGAATAGCAAAACAGTTTAAATGTCTGTTAAAAGGTCTTTGAAGTAGAAGTAAGAGTAGTCAGTTAACTGCTGTTGGGTTACAATGATAGTTTTGTCACCTCAGGAAGAATATGGGAGAGGGTCTTAGCACTTGGACTAAAACCTGGAAGCTTTAAAACGTGCAGTTTAGCGAGTTTATTTTGTTGAGCATTTACAAGTGCTGCTAAAGAGGTAAGAGCTGCTCTGAGAACACAAATCAGAGTAATTCAAACAAAAAGTTAAAATAGGTTACAGAAGCTGTACAAGATGCCTGTGATTCACACTGCTACCGTTCTATTTACATGGAAGTTAATAAGAAATGATTTCCTTATCTCTAGCATGACTTATATAAAGGGAACATTAAGTGGATCCTTGGTTTAACATCTCATCCAAAGGATGGCACACTCAGGACTGCAGCAACCCCCTAATGCTAAACTGCTGTGTCAATATTGGAAAATTAATCCAAATTCCTGATTTTATTTATTAAAATGTAGAGCTTTTAATATGCATCTGTGTGTGTGTGTGTGTGTGTGTGTGTGTGTGTGTGTGTGTGTGTGTGTGTGTACATGTACGCGTGTGTGTGTGCATGCGTGTGTACGTGCGTGTGTGTCTGTGTGAGTATGCATGCACACAGAAAGACGGGTATTTCTGCTTAGTGCCGTCAATATAGCATTCCCTTTAGAAGTATTTTACCTTTCCTTAAATAAAATGAATGAAATGCCATTAAATCCCCCCCTCCCAGGACTGATGTATTTTATCTTGGGTGCAGAGCCCCACACAGGCTTTGTGAGGGGAAGCTCCAGTAGCACCACTTTTCATTATCAACTCCTGAGTCATAATATCTCAGAGAAAAAGATAAACATTCCTTTACTACTGAATGGTACTTTTTCAATTTTTTGTTAAGAAAATGACATTCATCAAGCTTTACGGAGCAAGTAATGAAACATAATTTTTCATCAAGTCAGAATGTATTTCTAAAAATGATCAAATGTCAGATTTGATAGTTTTTGATCTTTTTTTTTTTAATATATATTCAGAATTGAATCTTAGTAACATGGACAGCAAAAGGGTGCAGATTAAAAAAAAAAGTTATTCTGAACAGTTTGTTGTTCTCAACAGTTTAATGTAAGACTCATATTCTTTTGTAGGTAAGGCTATTATGTTAAGCTGATAGCATACTAAAGGTTGGCAAAAAAATCTGTTATCCATTGTTGATTGGGGTTAGGCCCACTAGACTACTAGCTTCTTTTTAGGGGAGACCCAAGTTGCTATTTATACTACTAAGAAAAATTTGGGCAGGACATTGGGAACTTCCCCTATTCATTTGGGATGTGCACGTCCCATTCCTAGCACAGTGGTGGCTGTGAGGATGGTGTGCAGTGAGGGAAACATGGCAAAAGGCACGGAGGCAAATACCACTGCTGTAGAGAGCAGTAAAAATATTGTGTACAATTTGGGACTCATTGTTCAGCAGAATTCATTGGTTGAATAGAAAATCAGTGGGTGAAACTTGTGATATTACAACCCTCCAGTTGAGAGGATTGTAGAATAATTTCTTTAAGGAGATGGTAATGCAGAGCAAGACAGAAAATGAAAGAGATGTTTCCTGGGGAGACATTATGGATAAAATACAGAAAGAAAAAACAAGGTCTATCCTGAAGGCCAATAGCGAAACAGAAAATAAATCTTATGCAGTAAAAGTGAAAGAAAGTGCAAAGCGAATAGCATAAAAGAAAAGGGAGAGGATTATGTAAAATTGAAGTATGTGGTGAGGATTCAAAATAAAGAAGAAAAAGAACTGGACAGTTATACTCTTTGGGGCAACTTTATGGCAACTTTGGGTGTAAAAGCTAAAGAAGTAAGAACATTTATTCTTATAAACAAAGAGACATTTCTGACATTGTATTTGAGACTGTTTATGCAATAGAAATTTTTCTTGAGGAATATGATAAGAAGAAGAATTGTAATCCTTGGAATTTATATGTAATAAAAGCATTTAGCAGGGAAACAAGAATATTCATGTGTAATTTCAAACAGAAGTAGAAAGTGCTGGACATTTCAAAGGTTTATAACAGAAGGCATTTATGGACTGGTGTATGGGAGTGTAATATTGTGTTAAAGATAGAAAAGGACAACATTATACACATTCCAAGTATGATAAATGTCAAAGGAAATAAGGGTGTGGTAAAATACTGGGGGCAACCCAAAACATTTTTTTAATTGAAGCTAATAACGAGGAAAGAGAAGAAAATAAACAAATTGTTAGAAGTGGTGGAAGTAGAGGATAAATTAGACAAAGAAGACAAAAACATAAAAAAAGGAAACAGTGGAAGGTTCTGAAATGTGATGAGGCAGATATAAACTAGAAAGTAGTAAAAGGGGGAAAGAATTCAATTAGTAAAGGGTGAAAGGAAAGGAACATTTAAAGGGATAGGTATGAAAGAAAAAAGAAATGGATGAATGCTAAAGTAAAGTTATAATGTCTAGAAAACTACAGAAAGTGGAAAGTAATAATTTTAGAGTGTATTCTGTAAATGTGAATAATATTAAGAATATAGTGAAAAGGATAGTGGTTTTTGAATGTGAAATGAATGTGATGTGGATGTAATTGTTTTGGGCGGTGCAGTGGTGCAGAGGTTAATTTTGTCGCCTCACAGCAGGAAGTTCTCTGGTTCGATTCTCGGCTGGGATGCTTTCTGTGCAGAGTTTGCATGTCTTCCCTGCATTCAAGTGGGTTTCTTCTGAGTACTCCGGTTTCCTCCCACAATTCAAAGACATGCATCTGGAGTGTTTCTCCCCGAGGCTCCGCTGAAAATAGGCTCTGTCCTAGTTGGACTTTCCCGGTCAACAAATGATAAATAAATAAATAAAATTGATTTTTAAGTGAATGACTGCAAACAGAAAAATTATGGGGGAAGATAATGTGGAACTTGGGAAATTATCACCATTCTGGAATAATTGTATTTTATAGAAATTCAGTAAAATTATTAGATATAATGTTAGTAAAAAATGGGAAGATAAACTATTGTGGATTTAAGATGGAAAGAACAACTATATAGAATTATAGCATTATATGCTTATGTTACCTGGAAGGAAGGGGAAAGTTTATTTCAGCAGATTCCAGACTATGTAGTGATGCATATGAATATTATTGTCACAAGACATTTTAATTGTAATTTAAGAGGCAAGCATAAAAAGAAAAAAAAAAAGATGTAAGAAAAATGTTAGAATTTATGAGATGTGGTAACTTAATTCTTTAATTATGGAAGGGTTATTTACAATACTGAAATTGATTACTTCATAGTATCAGAAGGATTAGCAATTGTAGAAGAGATAATGCACACAGGTTTTTCTGATCATCTAGCAATATGGTTAGAGATAAAGGAAAAGAAGGAAGACATAAAAATAGGTAAAGGAATAAAAACGGTTAAAAGAGGAACATGGGATTAAGAAGGAAAAATAATAACACAGTATGGAGACAGCATATTACCATGAGAGCGTTTTATGAAAACTGGTCTGAATGGCGAATGACTTTTAAAGGAAAATGTAAAAAATGTTTTCTACTGTGGCAGTATGAAGTGAGAAAAATTAGAAAAAGAAAAGTATAGAAGCATATATAAAGATGTATTGGTAGATTTGGAAAAATGATAGAGTATTTTGATAAACAAAAAGAACTATATAGATTAAATAAAAAATGATGTTATTATTTAAGCAATGGAAAAAGAGAAGTCATATTGGCATATTTAAGTAGATTAGGAAAGGAAGATGGTAATATAATGAGAGAAATGAAAAATGTAAAAGGAGAAATACAAAGAACCCAGGAACACATTATGAATATTGTAGTAGACTATGTTTAAAGGAAAGAAGAATCTGAAAATAATATGGGAAGTAAAGTTTTCATAGCAAGAAAACAGAGTTTGAAAAGGAGAGCTGTATGAGTTAGAGTATAAAAATTTAACGGAATGACAAAAATAATATTTTTTAAGATTTTGAATGAATAGCTGAATGAAGGATTTGTATATAAGGACTATGTAGCAGAATACTTAAACTTATTTGGAAGAAAAGGCAAAAGTCAATTAAAAAACTGGAGACAGTACTGAGTAATAATGATTATGAGATCTTTATGAAAATAGCATAAAAGAGATTTGAAACTAAGAAAGTGTTATGGAAGACCGTAGGTACAGAATAAAGGAGAAAGGATGTCAAGAATTATTAATAATAGAGAGATTGTGGATGATGGTATACATAGAAGAGAAGAAACTAAACTTATGATAGGGATATTAATAAGGCATTTCAAAGGTTCATAGGTATGTACTAGGCTAATGGCACTGGGGCCTTTACAAGCCTAGCCCATAGAAGTGCCCTGGCATTGTGCTGCCCATTGTTAGTTCCCAGAGCCTCTATCAGGTAGAGCCACTGGAGTGATCCTCGGGGTGAACTTTCTATTACCGATCCACTCATCAAGATTTCACTAGAAGAGGGCTAATGAGGTGATCTGCTCGACATGTATGGGAAGTCTATTCCAGAGCATGGGAAGTCTCTGAGTTATGAACCTGTCCCTCCAGCATGTTCTGTTGATTGCAGTAATGAGGTTGAGGTCTCTAGAGCGTGTGGTGCGGAGGGATTGGGATTTCTTTGGATGTAGCATTTCTAACAGAGCTGGGTAAGACATGGCTTTGTAAGTCAAGCAGAGATCGCTTCTTAGTAGATGATATAAGACAGAGAATAGCTGGAGTTTTTTGAGTCTGTCCATGTAGGACATGTGTTTAAGGCCTTGGATCCTCTTCGTGAAGTACTTTTGTGGTCTCTCCAACTGTTGCAGGTGTCTACTGAGGTACATGCCAAATGGGGCATTATACTCTATGAATGGTCTAATGAGGGAAGAGCAGAGAGAATGATGACCTCTTTCTTCCTGGATGCAAACTCCTTGGTAATGAGATGTGCCACATAGAAGGACTTTCTGACCACTGTGGCAATGTGGTGGTTGAAGTAGAGCTTGCTGTCAACCTGTGTCTCTAGATCTCTTATAACACCTTTAGTGTTCAGTGGGCTACCACCAATGTGGTAATTGGTGGAAACTGAGTTTTTCCCAAAGGGGGTGACTACGTATTTTTTAGCATTAAGCTTAAGGCCATGGTTTCAACACCTGTCATTGGTCTCAGTGAGGCCTTTCTGTAGGATGTCTGCATCACTTGGGGAGCTAATAATTGCTCCCAGCTTGCAATCATCTGTGAATTTGGTCAGGCAGAGTCCCTCTGTGTTGGCCTGGACTTCTGAGAAGTAGATGCCAAACAGCAGAGGACCCGGGACCAACCCTCTGGGACTCCACTTGTGACTGGTCAGCAGTCTGACTTGGAGTCTGCTACTTTCACACCATGGGTTCTATCTGTGAGCCAATTTGCAACCCACTTAACAATATAGGGGTCGATGCCTAGTTTGCTGAGTTTATCAATAATTCCTGAGTGAGGAATGGTATCAAAGGCCTTGGCCAGATCAAGGTAGGCTGTATGAACTGCCTTACCTTCATCCACAGCCCTGGTAACTGACTCAAAGAAGTCAACCAGGTTGAGCAAGCATGATCTACCTTTCACAAAACCAAACTGTATCGGATCTAGAGTATGGAGATTCCCTATATCTTTGTTAGTTAGGTCCATGGTGTTGCGCTCCATAGCCTTACATATCAGACTCATCAGGCTAATGGGGCAATAATTTCCAGGGTCTGTAGTCGCTCCTCCTTAATGGAGAGGGATGACTGTGCTCCATTCAGTAGGGAAAAAGCCTGAGGTGAGGGTGTGAGTGAACAGAGCACACAGATGTGGTGCTAGTTCACTTTGTAATTAACAAAAAAGAGAGGCAGAATCAGCAAG
Organism: Protopterus annectens; assembly: GCF_019279795.1. Taxonomy (NCBI): domain Eukaryota; kingdom Metazoa; phylum Chordata; order Ceratodontiformes; family Protopteridae; genus Protopterus; species Protopterus annectens. The sequence continues at coordinate 135,591,693 of NC_056739.1, forward strand.
TCCAACAAACAAACTGTTTAATGGTTAGCGCTTTCATCTGCCACTAATAAGCAAACTTCATCAGACAAGGAAAATAGGAAATTACATATTTTAAATAGTAAAAAAATACATGACATCACTTCCCATCTCTGTTAAAAGGACATAACACTTTTAAATATATATATATAAAAAAAAAAATATATATATATATATATATATATATATATATATATATAAGAAAAAAAGTTTAAATATTTATATTTTATATTTATATGTTTTTATACATATATTTAAAAGTGTTATGTCTTTTTAACAGAGATGGGAAGTGATGTCATGTATTTTTTACTATTTAAAATATGTAATTTCCTATTTTCCTTGTCTGATGAAGTTTGCTTATTAGTGGCAGATGAAAGCGCTAACCATTAAACAGTTTGTTTGCTGGACTTGCTGATTCTGCCTCTCTTTTTTGTTTTTTACAAGTTTTTTAGTTGTGTATTTGTTTTACACTTTGCAATTAATGTAGAACACAGACAGGGATATTGTCATGTCCCATGGAAGCTGGATTCTTGGCCTTAGACCATGCAGCTTTAACCTGTGCTGCAGTAATGTTGGGTTACTGGCATTCTTCCAGTATTGAGATTGGTCTTTTTGGGGGGGGGGGGAGTGTAAAGTTGACACTGAATCTGTCGTCCAGTATGTTGGCAATATCTGTGGGTGCAGTATAGCAGGTGCCATTGTGCAGTAACTCAGAGCAAATCTGGGTATTGCCATGGAGATCCTTGATATAACTATAGAAGGTTTTATGGCTGTTTTTAGTGTCTGCTACAATTCTGCCTTCATAGCTTTTGCTACACTAGAACATGAAATGTTATGGGTGATAACGAATATAAATGAGAAAATAAGGAAATGATGCATGTCTGCTTATAGTAAAAGTTATGTAAATGGTTAGTTAAAGAGATACATGTAAAGACAAATGTAAGATAGGGATGTCCAATGACTTGTATACTTTTTTGCTGTAGTTATGAATTTGATAGTATGTGAAAGAAATTGTAAAATAAAGGAGGCTAGGTACATAACACCTGAAGGATTAAAAATTCCAGTTTTGTTAACTTATGTACATAGTATTATAGAGATTACAAAAAAATAATTTGTGGGTAAAAGAAGTAATATCTTGTCTAAATGAGAGTTTAGAGATAATAGGTATGACATTAAAGAAAAAAATTAAAGAATTAAGTGATGTGGTTAAGACAGGGGGATTTTTTTTACAGAGAATGAAATCTCTGTGCTACGTGTTAAATTTGGAAATCAGAATATAAGTAGAATCCATTGGGAAAATAATAAAGAGTTAAACGATTTTTCTTGGAAAACATATAGGTTGTCTTTTAGAAAAAGGGTTTATTTGATAAATTCATTATTAATACAAAAACAGCATATTTAACAAGTGTATTTATGTTGCCAGTAATGTTTGAAAAAAAATTATTGCAGACATTTTTTTTTTCATTCGTATGAATTTCTAAATTAAATCCAGCAAAAAGAGGGGTTTTGTATTTTAATAAAGAGGAAGGAGGTTTAGGGTCATTACACCCAGTGGTGTATGCTGCTTCACTGAGTTTATAAAAAGTGTTAAAGTGGATAAATGAAAAATATGAGCGAATAGGTGTAAAACTGTTGTAATACAAGTATGATAAATTTTGGAGTATAGTTAAAAGGAGTAAAAGAAAAAAGAGAATGTATAAATGAAGAGATGAAATATTATCAAGAAAAATATTAAGGTGGAAAATAAAAATTGGTGAAATAGAAAAAGGAGAAAAGTGTGGTAGAAGAATATAATGATACAATGTTATTATGTTAAACCATGGGAAAAATCTAGCAGAAAGAAAAATAAAAGCAATAAAATAAGAAATAAATGGTGCAATAAGCAAATGGAATGTCAAGTTTTTTTGTGGTGACTGGTAATAAATTACCCATGAAAGGAAGCATGCCATATCAATGAAAAATGAAAGAATATATTCATATTATGGGGAAGAGGAAACTACAGAGCATGTGTTTTTGAAATGTAAAAGATTAGTGAAATTATGGGAAAAGTTATGTACATTTCTTTGAAGATATAAAAGAAGTAGATAACATAAATATGGTCATGATTAAGTATGGGTATTATAAGAGCAGAAGTAAAGAATATGTTAAAAGGATAGATAAAAAGATGTTCCATGTTATATGAAATGAAAGGATAACTGAAACTGTGTTTAATGGAAAATGGTCTTTGGCAACAATATTGAGTACAATCAGATGGTAGGTATTTATGGAAAAAGGAGTGGGGGTCTAGTAAGCATAAAACATAGTACAAGATAATTATGAATGTATAATAGTAAAGGAAGGAAATGGAAAATTATATATTTGTAAATATGTAAATATCTTGAAAATAATGTTTTTTTTAATATATAAATAAAGGATTCCTACTCATTTTGATAGGTACTTTTGGATCTTTTATAGCCACCTGAGCTACCACCAACTCAAGCAGATGGTGGGATGGTTTAACGTCTCATCTGAAAAATGGCACACTTAAGAGTTCAGTACCCCTTCCCCCTATTGCTGCACTACATTACCAGCAGACAATATACCTGATGTGGGAACAGAACCCACAGCCTTCTTCACCAAACGTGAGTGCTCTAACTGCTGAGCTAATGAGATTGCAAGCAAGCATGTTAATTTTCCAGCCCCCTTCAATAAAAATAACACTGTTAAAGACAAAACAATGTAGCAAGCAAATGCAGCAACATGAACCACCTAATATCTTATTTCTGTTTTACTGAAATAACTCCAGTACAAGTAATTTAGATCTGAATGTTTGAAGTAGCACCATTCCTCAAATTATTTGATCTAGAATTCATGGCCAAGCCAAAAAAACCACAAAGAAAAAAAACAAACAAACAGGGAGGAGTAAAATCAGGAACAATTTTTAAATATTACTCTGATTCACTTAAAAATTTAATAGAACACCATGACCATGTATTGTATCAATATACAGTTTTGAACAATAAAAACTCTAATTTCTGTCATTATTTACATACTATAATCACAGGTGATTTACCAGAAAAATGAGGTACCGGGCAAACCTTTGAAGCAAAATCAGGGACAGTATGCAAAAATACAGACAACTGAGAGGTACAGGCAGCACTCAAAAGGGAATGTTTGTTCACAATAACCCATTCCATGATTTGAATACTTTTTTGGATGTGCGGAATTTTAAATGTTGCAATTATGATTCTCTGAATGTGTCATTAAAACTATGGTTTTGTAAAGTCTTATGCTGAAATAATTAAAACTAATTATCATTCCATTCTTTAGGTATGGATTTGTCATTTCCAGACAGTTTAGTATTGTTTAACATCACATAGCATCAACAAGTAAAAGAATTATAGAAACCGCAGCCATAATCGACTTTCCATCTTCAAAATATGGAACACTATACTACTTTTAAAACCAAAATCCCAACTGCTGAGTAAGAGTGCAGAGTAAAACAAACACAGGATACAAAACAAAGGAAACTCCAGGCTGCCACAGCGTCTGGGCAACTAACTTTAATAAAGAACCAAGTGTACAATACTGCTTCATCAGACCATAGTAAAAGTAGCAAAGCAGGCAAACGTTTAAATACAAGGCAACCCAATCAAAGACAGACATTAAAATCACATGACAATTTAAAAAGCATCTTTGCAGTGATTATGTTACCTCTATATGCAGCAATAAAAGACACCTTAAACTACCAAGCCCCCAACTCAATGTTGTAATGGGAGTGGCTTTAAACATGTTTTAAAGATACCCTGTCATTTAAACCTGGTTCTAAATGTTCATAGTTTTTAACATGTTTCACCAAAGTGTTAATCTCTCTACCTTTAAATATATCATTCAGATGTTCCAAAATCCTGATTTAAATGCTTGGTTTGTCTTACCTATATAAAATGCATTACACAATGAACATCCTGCATAATAAACAACATTCGTAGTTCTACAATTTACAAAAAAATCTAAAGCAATCTCAGTACCAGTAACATTATGTACATAAGAAGTACAAGACAAAATATAATTGTAAGCAGAGCAAGAACCAATAAATAAAAATAAAAGCACCCAAGTTACACACTGGAAACTATACACAATAACTTTATTACAAAATAAGAACAGAGAGGTGAGCGCTTTCACAACTTAATGTTGCTTCATCAGACAATGTTAATACAAATAATACCTGATTAAATACTTAGGCAATTAGTATAACATCAGAGCCTTAAAGCAATATCATCCAGTAAATGCTAATAGAAGGCAATACCTCAGCTAAATACGTGACTGAGGCAGTCCTTAAAAACACTCTCCAACTCTTTTTCAAGTCCATAAACCATATACACATATTATTTTACATCTATAATAAAATACATAAATTTAAAAATATACACACAAGTGTATATATAAATATACGGATTCACTTCAGAAGATCGAATTTCCGAAATCTTGAACTACAAATAACCGAAACCAAAAGCTCGAGTTTCGGAAACTCGAACTTCTGAAGGGAAACCATTAAAACAAAATAAAAACACAAGCTTCGCTTTTGCAGGGGGGCTTTGCCCCCCTGCACCCCCTATGTGGGGGGCTGTGCCCCCCACACCCCCCCTACTTAAATATACCAACTCCAAGATCGCGCTACAGTGGGGAGATGGGAAATCTCCCGTCTTGCGCTGTATGCGGAAGCGCAAAACGGAGATTTCTTTACTTCCTGCCAACACCACGAAACAAAAAATACATTACGTACACACAAGGCATGCAACAATACTTGCCTCTGTGTGCACGTAATGTATTCAGGTAAGTAAAGTGTTATTTCGGAACACTACACACATTCGATTTATTAAAATCTCGATCATATGGTCTCGACCATATGCAAATCGAGATTTTAATAATTCGATTATGTGAAGTGTTCCCAAATATACACATACACACATAAGTACACACATAAGTATATATATGTATATATATATATATATATATATATATATATATATATACATACGCAACACACACATACATGCATACATATATAAAATGATTACACATAAACTATGATAAAACAATAAAACCATATGCATTATTAATGTTTAAGATGCCTTGCCTTAAGGCAAGGAACTAATGAGGTGTAACCATTTAAAACAGGGTATCTATCTGCGTTTAACTTAATAATCCATCTTTGTTCTAATTCTTCAGTATAATTTTCTATATCTCCTCCCCTATTTGTCCTATGTATTTGTTGTAAAATTAGAAATTTAAAGGAATGAGTACAATCTGTGTTTAAAACATGGTTAGCTAAAGCATTTGACTGCTTCTGATTCCGTATGTCCCTTATGTGCTCTAATATTCTGTCTTTAAAAATCCTATTCATCTTACCTATATAGTAGACATGATATACTTGACAGAAGCAAAAATAAACAACATCAGCACTCTTACAGTCATAATAATTATTCGTATACAATTTAAACTGTCTAGTAAGGTGGTTATATTTATTCTTAGTATAAATGTATTGACAGGCTATACAATTCCTACAAGGAAAAGTACCTTGTCTACTAGAAAAATTATTTCTTGGGGTCTGGTGTTCTTTATTACAAAGATGTTGTTTCAATGATACATTGTTCTTAAAACTAAAATTTGGAGTAACACCAATCGTAGAAACAAGGCCTGGTATTTCTTGTAATAAATGCCAATTTTTCTTTATAATGTCTGTGTATTTGTTTATGTCACTTGCGAATCGAAAGACTACTCTAAACTTATTCCTATCAGTGTCTATTTCATCAGATGTTCTCATATCAATATCATAAGGACTCATATAGGGTTTACACCTCGTTGACCTAAGTTTCCATGCATCTGATATCACATTCGTAATTTCAAAACTGGAATAACCTCTTGTCAAAAATTTGATTTTTAATTTATCTAAAGCAACTGCAACATCTTCATCACTGTTGTGCAAGCGTAATGTTCTATACACCTGTCCTTTAAGGACATTCCTGGGTATGTGTCTCGGATGCATACTTGATTTGTGGAGACAAGCATTAGTTCTTGTGGGTTTATAATAAATATTGGTCTTTAGCTTCTTCAGATCAGTTTTAGAAACACTGACGTCCAAAAAATCAATGCATATATCAGAGAAATTAAAAGTAAATTTCAAGAAATCTGTAGTACTATGCAGATAATCAATAAAGCTACTAATATTTAGGCCATGTCCTTTCCACAAGACAAAAACATCATCCACAAATCGTACATACCAAAGAATATGATCATAAAAAGGGTTCAAGGTAGACAAGATGTATTGTTCTTCCCAACATACCAAAGATAGGTTGGTGTAGCTATTTGCACATGAAGTGCCCATAGCCACGCCAACCCGCTGAAGAAAGAACTGGTCTTGAAAGGTTACAACATTATTTTCAAGTACAATCTCTAACAACGCACAAATTAACAAAATCTTATTTGTAGTAAGCTTCTTATCTATGTTAAGAAATTCCCTTATTTTCTCAATCCCCCATATGTTAGGGATACTCGTAAAAAGAGATTCAGTATCCATGGTAAGAAACACAAACTCTTCATCATAATCAATAGTTTCCATCCTATCATACAGTCGCTGCAAAAACATCTTTGTATCTCTAAGAACTGTGTGACAACCACTCAAAAATTCATGCAAACTGCCTTCTACATAAATGGATAGGGGCTCAGTACACCATCCTGCTCCTGATACGATAGGACGCATAGGAGGGACAGTGGGATGTTTATGAATTTTGGGTAGGCCATATATCCTTGAAATCAAGGGTTTCTGTACTAAAAAATAATTAAAAAGGGGTTCATCAATTAATCCTGTAATCAATAAATCAAAACTCAGGAAAGAGACTTTATCAATGATCGCATTCACAGCTGGTTTAGTCAAAACTTGATAAATACAGGTATCTAATAACAAAGTATTCATCTGATTGAGGTATAAATTTTTTTCCATAAGGACAATTCTGCCCCCTTTATCGGCTTGTTTTATGATTAAAGAATGTAGACTCTGTAATTCATTTAAAGCCCTGTATTCTTCTATAGTTAAATTATGGAAATAACAACCATTCATATCAAGGGCATGTATTTCTTTAAATGCATGTTCACATATATCTAAAAATCTTTGTATACCTGGAGGAGTTGGAGGTATATAAGTACTAGGTTTTTTGTGTATATTTATATTAATATCAGCATTGTTTGAAAAAATACATTTCAAAGACAAATTTCTGCCAAGCAACTTTAAAGAACCCCATTTGAATGTACCCTTACTCTATGAATGCATATGTATTTTAGAATTTGAATGTCTATAACACAATTGTTGTTTTAAGGAACAATTATTTCTAAAGTTAAATTTAGATTGAATGTCAATAATCTTTCTGACATATGGATCAGCCAACAAGATCGACCAATGTTTCCTAAAGATATCACTTACAATATTGACATCATTTAAAATGAAAGAACAGGTCTGTTCCTAACTATATCAACATTTCTCACTACAGAGGACTGACCTTCCTCTGTGCTCCTGGAAAACTAGGGTCTCACCTTTCCATCCCTAGTTCTTAACACTTCGTCAATACATAAATCTATCTCTCTAATACTATAGCCCCTGTCCAGAAACTCAGTTTTTAATCTAGAAAAAAAGTGTATGAAGTTCATCATCATCATCATGAAGTCTCATAGCTCCAAAAATAGTCCTCTCAACACATTCCTGCTGATATAGGCAGGATGCATACTTGAGCTGTGTAATAAAGTGTTCCTTTTAACTTCTTTTCTATACATCTTAGTACCCAAGAAATGTCATTCTTTCTTGCTAACTTGAACATCAGGAAAGTCTATAGTTTTGCTGGAAACCTTAGATGTAAACCTTAAAAAACTGGTGGCTCCATGTAGCATCAGAACAAAATCCTTTAATTCTTCCTCTGTACCACCCCAAATCAAAAATATGTCATCTACGAAATGTTTGTAACAGTAGATGAAATGTACAAAACTATTATTATTCAATAATTTATCAACTTCCCAACTTGCCAGCACTAGATTAGTGTAGCTATTTGCACAAGCTGTATCCATAGCTATGCCAGTTGTCTGTACATAATACTTACTATCAAAGGTAAACACATTGTTTTCTAAAATCAACTCTAATAATGTACGGATAAACTCAACTTTATTCGGCAAAAAGTCTGTTCTAGTGATCAAAAGGCCTCTAATGTTCTCCAGACCTATATCAGTGGGAATGACAGTAAAATACTATATTCACAGGTGATTTACCAGAAAAATGAGGTACTGGGCAAACCTTTGAAGCAAAATCAGGGACAGTATGCAAAAATACAGACAACTGAGAGGTACGGGCAGCATTCAGAAGGGAATGTCTGCTCACAATAACCCATTCCATAATTTGAATACTTTTTTGGATGTGCGGAATTTTAAATGGTTCAGTTATGATTTTTTGAATGCATCATTAACACTATGGTTTCTTAAAGTCTTATACTTGAGATAATTAAAACTATATATCATTACATTTTAAAACTATATATCATTACATTCTTTAGATGTGGATTTTTCATTTCCAGACAGTTTAGTATTGTTTAACATCACATAACATCCATAGCACTAACAAGTAAAAGAATTATAGAAACTGCAGCCATGGTTGACTTTCCATCTTCAAAATATGAAACACTATACTACTTCTCATAGTGTGGAACAGAGGGGTAAAATGTGTAGTATTTATTAATGACAAGGGAGGGAGCTCACAAAGTGGCTAAAATATTCGTTTTCATCTGTTTTATCACATACCCAGTTCTTCAACCATCAAAGACTCTTGAGAGAAGGAACTCAAGTGACAAAACTCTAGGGCCTCAGATGGGCAAGAGAAGCAAAGCCCCCCCCCCAAATAAAATTAGCTCCCATCAACATCAAGCAGTAGAGGCAAGAGCATGCGTGCAATATCATAAATACCATCCCATCCAATCCATAACATCAATGAGCAAAATAATTAAAGAAACTGAAGTGATAGTCAACCTTCCATATTCAGAATCTGGAATATTACACTATGCTGCACAATGTAGAACAGGTGGGCAAAATGTGGCACATTTCCTGACATTTAGGAAGGAATTTCACATTATGGATAAACTGTGGACTACAAACTTATAAAAATGTATTTTGTACCCCCAGTCTTTTCTTTGCTTGCCAGAGCAGTCAGTTGCAACATAAAATTTCCCTTTTACATTATTTATAAGACACAGAAAGGTATACATTTGTAGTATACTGTGTTTTACCACACACCTGGCTCTTCAAATATTAGACACTTGAGAGTAAGTTGAAAACATCCAGGATTTGGATTTAATTTAAAACTTCTATTAAAATGTTTATAGCACTTGACAGCCATTTGATGAACAAAACAAAATACTTCAACACGAAAAACAGACAGCGCATGCAAAAGTAACATTTCTCCTTTGAAACTCACATTTATTGAAAACACATCTTGCAATCCCATCAAGGACAGTAGATGTGCAGGGATTCATTGTCAAATAGCACATAGTGAAGCATTAATTAAGGACTATATGAAGGGTGTAGGAATTCAAAAGACCAATATGTGATGAATTTGCTAACAGCTAGGGACAGCCTGCTAGACACAAGTGTCTCTTTTCAGGGGTAGCTCAGAGCACTGTCTGGTGAAACAACTTTGTCACACTCAAAAAGACAAATTAAGGCTGATGGAATCAAAATCTGCACTACAGGAAGAAGCTCATTAACAGCTTTAGCGCGATTTAGCGCGGAGCTGCTACCGTTGCACACTAGGGCAGCGCCGGTTAAGCAGATTTAAACTATTAGGGCTACCTAAAGTTCACTCTTCAAATTTTCCCTTAAAACTACCTTCCTCAAAGTGTACTACTGTTCTATTTAGTGTATCCTCCAACAATAAATTATCTCTACTTGACTCCCAAGTAGACTATTCTCTATCCGTATAGCTAAGCACTTGCTCCTACAGTACTTATCACCTCGATACAGCACTCTTGTTATAGGAAGTACCCCAAAAAAAGCAAACCCCATTTCTCGGTCACCCACATCCCCAAAACCTTTTTTTTAAGTTTTTCTGTCTATTCCTTCTAGCATGTCGAGGGATCAGTTGCTAATATCCTCTCCTGCTCAGCTGGTGAACCTGGGATTATTGAGGCAATGTTACAATTGCCTCATGTACACAGACAACCCTCTCCTCCTCCCACAAAACATAAATACATGCGAGAGATGCAACTATACGGCCAAACTGGAGGCTGAGCTCTCTCAACATAGGACTGGCAAGACCAGACAGGAGGAGAAGGTAACCACACACACTATAGACCCAGTCTCACATAATACCATCACAACCTCAAATCATACACATAAACACACAAAGACATACTCGGAGGCTCTGATCAAAAATCTACCAAAACAGCAGAGGTCACCAAAGCAGACACCCAAACAACTACCACCTCAGAACACAACACCTGCATCACATAGACCACGCAGTCAGATTGTCAAGCAGTCACAGCCCTTAAGGCCAAACACTATGCCAGACACACTAGTCATTGGTGACTCCATAGTCAGACACACTGACGTCCCGCTCACCAGACTGAGTAAGGAGAAGGTCACAGTAAGCTGCCTGTCGGGTGCTAGAATCCGCCACATAACGCATGCACTCAGGTCTCTCAACAGCAGGTACAAGTACGACTCAATCATTGTCCACGCTGGTGTAAACGACCTGAGACATACCTCCCTGGACTACATGAAAAGAGACATAGAGGAGCTCTCTGATTATGTAGCCCAGGCAGGTATGACCCTGACCTTGAGCAGTATCCTACCTTCACCAAGAATGATGCCACAATACAGAGATAAGATGATCAGTTTTAACAATTGGCTTAAACTCTGGTGTCATTCAAAGGGGATCCAATGTCTGTCTGCCTGGGATGACATGCTGGACAAGCCACGCTGCTCAAGGGACGGCTTGCACTTGTCACCCTGGGATTCCGGATTTTGGCAAAGGCTCTTGCCACCCCATAGTGCCTTTTTAGGCAAGGCTCAAATTCTAAACCTACCACCCTAGAACAAAACAAAGAAAAAACTAAGGGTAATGCTGCTCAATGCCAGAAGTCTCAACCTCAAGATGCACGCACTCGAGGCCCTTCTCAGTATGGAGAACATCGATGTCTGTGCTGTGACAGAAACCTGGTTCAAGGCTCCTGAGAGCACCCCAGCACTATCAGGTTTTACCTCATATCATGCGTTCGCCACAAAACCCGGACAATACCAAGAAAGGAGGAGGGGTATCCATATTCATCAAGGACACCCACACCTCAAGATTGGTGGCATCGCACGATGCATCGGAAACCATCCAGGTGCAATTAACCATAGGCAAGACTGCTATGCAAATTGTAGCATGTTACAGGCCACCCTCGCAAACTCAGGAACCTCACATGGCCTTCCTGAAAACACTGGAGGATAACTGTATCTCCGAACACCATCATACTAGGTGACTTCAACTACCCTAATATAGACTGGGAACACTACTCAAGCCCAAACACTCTAGCCCAAAAGTTCCTGGAATTCATAAACTCAAATGCCATGGAACAACTAGTCACCATCCCCACAAGAGGAGAGAACATACTTGATCTCATCATCACGAACATGGGAGCACAATGTTCAACGCCAGAAGTATACCCCTCACTGGTGAGATCTGATCACAAACTAATCTCGCTGGAGGTCCTCATCCCGCCCCACCGAAATGAAAAGACCACAGTAAAGAACTTCTGAAAGCCGACTTCACACTTCTAAAGACTAGTGTGGTCTCCTTTAAGGCCCTGAGCCAGCGGTTAACATTACTCAAACCGCTGAATCACTTACAAATGCCTTCTATCAGCACCTGCAGGCTGCATGGATCAGGCAATCCCAAGCAAAACAAAGACTCCTTGTACCAAAGGCAAGCGTCCAGTCTGGTGGACCCCAGCCATAAACAAACTCTACAATAAAAGGAGAAAGCTACTACAAGATAGAGCAAAATCCTTAAAAGGTAAGACACCGCTGATCACTATAAGTAAAAGCTAAGAGCTCTCATAAAATCATCCAAAGCTAATTTTGAGAAAAAAATAGCTAAGGACTCTAAAGACAACCATAAAGCATTCTTTAGCTATGTCAGAAACCTAGGAGGAAACTACCAGATATGCTCAGAATTAGTTCAAAATGATGTGAAGATTACTGAACCTACAGACATTGCCAACATACTGGCTGACAGGTTCAGTGCAAACTTCTCCCCACCCTCCCCGCCTAAAGAAGAGATATCTATACCAAATGATTGTAGGGCCGCAAACATCTCCAAGGCTCAGGTGAGAACTGCTCTCTCCAAGGCAAAGAACACAGCATCCATGGGACCTGATGGTGTCCCCGGCTGTGTGCTCCATGAACTCAATGAGGAATTAAACCCACAGTTAGGACAGCTGTTTAATCTTAGTCTCACCTCCGGATATGTACCCAGGGAGTGGCACACAGCGACTGTGGTCCCACTCCACAAAGGCGGTGCCTCCACCGACCCTGGAAATTACCGTCCCATTAGCTTGACAAGCCTGATCTGCAAAGCCATGGAAAGGATCATAATGGATCTCATAAATAAAGACATAGGGAATTTGCAGACTTTGGATCCAACCCAGTTTGGCTTTGTCAAAGGCAGATCATGCCTTTTAAACTTGGTTGACTTTTTTGAAACAGTCACCAAGGCCATTGACGAGGAAAGGCAGTCCATACAGCCTACCTAGACCTGGCGAAGGCTTTCGATACAATACCCCACTCGGGTATCATTGAAAAACTCATCAACTTAAATGTAAACCCATACATTACAAGATGGGTTGCAAACTGGCTGAGTGACAGAACCCACAGGGTCAGAGTTGCTGGCGCCATGTCAGACTCTAAGCCTGTCACAAGTGGTGTCCCACAGGGCTCAGTCCTGGGCCCACTCTTGTTTGGCATCTACTTTTCTGAAGTACAAGCAAACACAGGAGGGTTATGGCTGACAAAGTTCGCAGATGACTGCAAACTGGGCGCCGTAGTTGAGAACACATCCGACACAGATATCCTTCAGAAGGGTCTCACAGAAATGGATAACTGGTGCCAGAGCCATGGCCTCA